>NC_091288.1:66902975-67203407 GCF_032444005.1 Ranitomeya imitator
TAAGCAACAGCCACAGATTACTTCTCAAACTCTCCTTCTCATATGAACTTCTCTCCCTCCCTTAGCCATGCAGCAAATGCTAGCTCTGACAAGGATTTGTAACAGAGCCCAGATTATAAAGGGGGAGTGGCTAACTGAACTCAGCTGTGAACAAGGGGATTTTCATCATGGTCGATTAACCCCTGTTCTGCCAGAAGAAATAAACACATTTAAAATCAAGAAGAAGTGTGTCTTCTCAATGCCACAGTAGGAGCAATCAGACGCTGCGGTCTTCTGGCTTCAGACTGTCGCGGTAACCTTGTGACAGATATTCTCCCAGGCCTGGATGAAGAGATAAAGTCTTGCCTCTACTGGTAGCCTGGCATCACTGAGAGGATTTTTTTGATGCTGAAGAGGGACATCGGAACATAAATCCGGGCTCTTTCTGACTTTTGAACTCAGACTTTGTTCTCTCCCATGGAGGACGTTACCTATTACATTTTTCCTGCGAAAGGAAGTCTTCATTGTATCACTTGTGAACCCAGGAAAGTGTTTTGTCATGTCACCGGCCTTTTCTAAGAAGTCATCCAATTTCTGTCAGAACAAAAATTGGCCATCACACAGTATGGAGCAGAGGTGTCAAACTGCATTCCTCGAGGGCCACAAAAGGTCATGTTTTCAGGATTTCCTTGTATTGCACAAGGTGCTGGAATCATTCTGTGCAGGTGATTAAATTATCACCTGTGCAATACAAGGAAATCCTGTAAACATGACCTGTTTGCGGCCCTCGAGGAATGCAGTTTGACACCTCTGGTATAGAGCACAGTTTATTTTTAGACTGAAAATCTTCCGGACAGCCTATGAGCCACAAGGCTCATCTTGCTGCATTCGACAACCCTGCAGACCTAGCCACTAGCCTCACCAAGTCTGCAGATGTGTTTGCCAGAAATGCTGTGGCACCCTGTAAGAGGCAGAATGGCCCAATTTTTTTCCCTTGGGGTTTTATCTCTGAGCAGATCCTCCACTTGTTGCAGCCAGATCATAAGTATAGGCAGTACAGGTTCCAGCTTCAGACCTCCTGCTGCAGCTTTCCATGTGTGCTTTAGATAGCCATCCACTTTTTTTCTAATGGATCTCTAAGCACTCCAGCATCTTCAAGCTTCAAGGGTAGGGCTGATCTCTTTGAGAATTTTGATACCGCCCCATCAATCCTAGGGTCCTTGTCACATGTCTGTGTCTTTTTCCTCAAAAGGATATCTCCTTTTTGAACATGAGGGCAAGGCACCAGTTTTCTCAAGTTTTCACCATTCCTTGTCAATGAGTGCCTGGATCTTACTGTTAACCGGAAATGTGTGCTTCTTTCTCTGCTCCAACCCTCCGAACATCTTCTAGTGATTTAGCTTTCTCCTGTTTTAAACCCATTGTAGACCTAATGGCTTTAACTAGCCTGTCTGTATCCTCCACCAGAAAACATGGTCTGCCCCACATGTCACTGTCCAAGTACGATGAGGATGAAGACTCACTGTGGTATTCTCACTATTTTAACAGACAACCATCACAAGCAGTACAGACTCCAGTAGATTTTTTCTTTTTTAACAGAGTTTTTAGGAAACCTTCCACCTCCACCCTGGTGATGAATCTAAGGCTTGCAGCAATGTCTGGGTCTCTTCACTGATTGTTTTGTGGATGGAGTCTGAGCAGAGATTTTTCTGCCAGTCCACTGCTAGAAGGGTTTTACATAGCACACATTCCCTGTTCCTCTTCTTAGTAACAGCTTTTTTTAAATTTCTTCGAGTGATTTATACAAAAAACAACTATTGAAAGGGTGACATTCACCAAAATCACTCACTACCCACTGTCATTTTAAGAGTACCAGATTCAGAGGCTGGTCTGGGATACATAAAGCATCCTGCCAGGACACAGAGGAGTCCTGAGACCCCCTGCTCTTCTGTCTGGGATGGCTGCTGCTCCTGCACTTGGCTGCCCCCTTTACTGTGTCCACGCTGCTGATGGTGAGCTGGTAGCTGCTGCTGTGGTCTCTGATCCTCCATGGTACTAGGGGAGGAGAGGTTAAGCTGGAGTATAAGCCCTTTTCTTGTGGTCTGTCCCTGCTACTTCCAGGCCCACCTCCTCTGGTCCCTACAAATGACTGCCCCCCTTCCTGTGAGAACCAATCAGGATGGGCAATTTTCTTGTGAGCCCGTTGGCTATAGTCGCACAGGGCATCACTATATTCTTCCTCTGTGATGTCACTCGGACACGCCCAGTGTGCATTGCACCCAGGGCCTCAGTGGAGCTCGCCGATGACAGCAGTGCGCCCAGGCCTCAGGGTGCAGCACAGAGCAGTTAGGGGGGAAAGAGGATGGGTCGCCCATCTGAGACATGTCACGCAACTCCATCTCTGCCTCCAACACGTTCATCAGAGCCCCCTTTGAACCTGTGAATGGCGCTTCCAGGACCCTAAAGGCCAGCGCCACAGGCATGCAGCCTGCTCTCGCTGCTGGGTAAGAAGCTTTATTTCCATTCTTCACTGCAGATTTCAGCACAAGGTTCCCATCAGGGACAGGAAAACAACTGATGTGGGAGGGAGAGGTACCGCCCTTTTATTTCAGTAGGTTTCCTGTCCTTTGTGGGCAGATCCCTCTCTCTTTGCTGTCATGGGTGAAGAGAGAAAGTGGTTTTGTTGCCCTAAGCAATCAATCCTGCATCTCTGACTTTCTAAAGGAGTTTGCAAAAGAACAAACAAAAACAAACCATATCATATTGTTCCCAATTCCCAGATATTTATTAGTACACAGGTGAACTAGTGGGGGCTGTCAAATGTAGAAAAGCTGATTTTTTTTTTCTTTACAAAGAAATAAATAGACTTCATTGTAAATTTTATACCATTTTGTTGCTGTAGAGTATTTGTAAATCCTTTAGCTAATTGTACTTTTTTCAAAAATGTTTGAAACCCATCAGAACCAGGAGCTTTGACTGTTTTCTGTGCTATCCCCCCTTCTCTAGGCATTAGGCCATATACAAATTGAGTTTTTTGGATTATGGTATATCGGGTACAAATACATCACAAAAATCTCCTAAAAATGCAGGAAAGGATTTTCTTAGTCATTCCAATGTTAATCATCTTTGCTGTTTGTATAGAGAGTTTTTGAGCATTTCTTTTCTACTTCAGGTTTTAAAAAATTCCTAAAATGCAAAAAAGAAACTACATAATTATTTTTTCCAAGTGGATCCTGATTGAATCTGCTCCAAACTAAACACTGTCAAAACAATAGGCTGCAAACAAAAACAGATTAAGGAAAAAAAACCTTTCCAAAAAGCTTCAAAAACTCTTTAAAACTACCTCAGTAAAACAAATAGGTGCCAAAATCTGAGCTTCCTAAAGTTTTTCTAAAGTTGTTTTTGCTCAAAAAACTCATCTAAAAAACTCTGTGTTCACATATCCTCAGCAGAGAGGGTGAGGGGTTATATATACTGTAGGTCTCCACAGCTTTGACAGGTTAGGAAATATTTCAAAAAAATAGGAAAGCACATGAGGTGGAAATAGGCAGGATAGAAACTGTGCTGATATATTAGCTACTAAAAATGTCAGCATCCTGGACACAACTAGACCTCACATGCAGCTTATATTAGTGGGAGAGACTACTAATAGAGAAAAATATGAAACTTGGAAAAGGCTTCAAACTGAATACTGGAGCATCTGCAAAAAATGAAGAAATGAAGATTGGAGATTAAATGAAAATGTAATTAACTAAAGGTACCGTATTTTTCGGACTATAAGACACTCTGGACCATAAGACGCACCCCAAATTTTGGGGTGGCAAATAGTAGAAAAAAGATTTTTATAAGATGAGGGTCCGTCATATTATCCGAATTTAAGGTATCTTACCTGAGGGCCAGCGGTGGTAGAAAGGGGGCATAGTTCCTCAGGAAGCCGGTGGCCGGAGAAGTGGGACAATGCTGCAGTCCCGGGATATCCTAGTGGTGCGCTGCATGTCTGGTGGTGGCGGTGAGGCAGAGTCCCATCCTCAGGATGCCGGCGGCAGAAATATGGCGATGCTGAGGCCTGGTGTCCAAGTCAACCAGAGCCGAGTGTATCACCAGTTTCTCGGCAGCCATCTTCCTGAGGCCGCGTTTGCACAGATTAAGATGTTGGCAGTCTTCGGCTTCAGGAAGATGGACACCGAGATCTCAATATGCGCAAGCGCAGCCTCCAGCAGCCATTTTCCTAAAGCCGAGATCTCAATCATTGGACACGCGGCCTCCAGCAGCCCACGGTTTTAAGAAGATGGCCATAGGAAAACAAATGATGCAGTCCGCACCACCCACTGCCAGCATCGAACCTCAGCATCACCACACTTCTACCGCTGCCGGTTCCCTGAGGAAGGGACACTGCAACACCACTGCCACAACCCCCTAGTAAGCCTGCGTTCAGACTATAAGATGCACCCCCCATTTTTCTCCCAAAATGTTTTGGGAAAAAGTAAGTTTTATAGTGTGAAAAATATGGTACAACCCCTGGCAAAAATTATGGATTCACCGGCCTTGGAGGATGTTCATTCAGTTGTTTAATTTTGTAGAAAAAAGGCAGATCACAGACATGGCACAAAACTAAAGTCATTTCAAATGGCAACTTTCTGGTTTTAAGAAATACTAAAAGAAATCAAGAACAAAAAATGTGGTAGTCGGTAATGGTTGCTTTTTTTAAACAAGCATAGGGGAAAAATTATGGAATCACTCAACTCTTCCTTCTTCCTTTCATCAATGAGAAGCAAAGGAGAGCCAAGCTGAAGTTTGACAAAGACCATAAGGATTGGATCATAGAGGGCTGGAGTAAGGTAATCTTCTTTGATGAGTCTAATTTGCCGCTTTGCTCAACACCTGGTCATCTAAGGGTTAGACGGAGACCTGGAGAGGCGTACAAGCCATAGTGTCTTGCATCCGCTGTAAAATTTGGTGGAGGATCAGTGATGATCTGGGGATGCTTCAGCAAGGCTGTAATTGGGCAGGTTAATCTTTGTGAAGAACGTATGAATCAAGCCCCATACAAGCTTATCCTGGAAAATCAGTTGATTCTTTCTGCTCAGGCAATGTTCCCCAACTCTGAGGACTGTTTTTTCCAGCAGGACAATGCGCCATGCCACACTGCTAAGTCAATCAATGTGTGGATGAAGGACCACCACATCAAATCTCTGTCATGGCCAGCGCAATCTTCAGACCTGAACTTCATTGAAAACCTGGAGATGGATAGTTACAAGCCATCAAAGAAAGAAGAACTGCTTACATTTTTGTACCAGGAGTGGCATAAGGTAACCCAAAAGCAGTGTGAAAGACTGATAGAAAGCATGCCAAGACGCATGAAAGCTGTGGTTAAAATTCATGGTTATTCCACAAATTTTGATTGCTAAACACTTCCTGAGTTAAAACATTACTATTGTTGTTTCTAAATGATTATGAACTTGTTTTCCTAGCATTATTTGAGGTATGCAAGCACTGCAGTTTTTTGTTATTTTGACCATTTCTCATTTTCTGAAAATAAATACAAAATTTAGTGCTTGGAAATACGAAGACATGTTGTCAGTAGTTTATAGAATAAAAGAGCAATTTAAATTTTACTCATAAATATACCTATAAAGAGAAAAATCAGACAAACTGAAGATTTTGCAGTGGTCTATTAATTTTTTGCCAGAGCTACAGTCATGGCCAAAAGTATTGACACCCCTGCAATTCTGTCAGATAATACTCAGTTTCTTCCTGAAAATGATTGCAAACACAAATTATTTGGTATTATTATCTTCATTTAATTTGTCTTAAATGAAAAAACACAAAAGAGAATGAAGCAAAAAGCAAAACATTGATCATTTCACACAAAACTCCAAAAATGGCCCAGACAAAAGTATTGGCACCCTCAGTCTAATACTTGGTTGCACAACCTTTAGCCAAAATAACTGCGACCAACCGCTTCCTGTAACCATCAATGAGTTTCTTACAATGCTCTGCTGGAATTTTAGACCATTCATCTTTGGCAAACTGCTCCAGGTCCCTGATATTTGAAGGGTGCCTTCTCCAAACTGCCATTTTTAGATCTCTCCACAGGTGTTCTATGGGATTCAGGTCTGGACTCATTGCTGGCCACCTTAGAAGTCTCCAGTGCTTTCTCTCAAACCATTTTCTAGTGCTTTTTGAAGTGTGTTTTGGGTCATTGTCCTGCTGGAAGACCCATGACCTCTGAGGGAGACCCAGCTTTCTCACACTGGGCCCTACATTATGCTGCATAATTTGTTGGTAGTCTTCAGACTTCATAATGCTATGCACATGGTCAAGCAGTCAAGTGCCAGAGGCAGCAAAGCAACCCCAAAACATCAGGGAACCTCCGCCATGTTGGACTGTAGGGACCGTGTTCAACCCGTACTATCTGAATGAAAAGGGACTGTATGGTAGGAGACCCAGGAAGACCCCACTTCTTACCCCGAGACATAAAAAAGCCAGGCTGGAGTTTGCCAAAACTTACCTGAAAAAGCCTAAAACGTTTTGGAAGAATGTTCTCTGGTCAGATGAGGCAAAAGTAGAGTTTTTTGGGCAAAGACATCAACATAGAATTTACAGGAGAAAAAAAGAGGCATTCAAAGAAAAGAACACGGTCCCTACAGTCAAACATGGCGGAGGTTCCCTGATGTTTTGGGGTTGCTTTGCTGCCTCTGGCACTGGACTGCTTGATTGTGTGCATGGCATTATGAAGTCTGAAGACTACCAACAAATTTTACAGCATAATGTAGGGCCCAGTGTGGGTCTTCCAGCAGGACAATGACCCAAAAAACACTTCAAAAAGCACTAGAAAATGGTTTGAGAGAAAGCATTGGAGACTTCTAAGGTGGCCAGCAATGAGTCCAGACCTGAATCCCATAGAACACCTGTGGATAGATCTAAAAATGGCAGTTTGGAGAAGGCACCCTTCAAATATCAGGGACCTGGAGCAGTTTGCCAAAGAAGAATGGTCTAAAATTCCAGCAGAGCATTGTAAGAAACTCATTGATGGTTACCGGAAGCGGTTGGTCGCAGTTATTTTGGCTAAAGATTGTGCAACCAAGTATTAGGCTGAGGGTGCCAATACTTTTGTCTGGCCCATTTTTGGAGTTTTGTGTGAAATGATCAATGTTTTGCTTTTTGCTTCATTCTCTTTTGTGTTTTTTCATTTAAGACAAATTAAATGAAGATAATAATACCAAAGAATTTGTGTTTGCAATCATTTTCAGGAAGAAACTGAGTATTATCTGACAGAGTTGCAGAGGTGTCAATACTTTTGGCCATGACTGTATAGATCTAGCATCTAAAAAAAGAGAATGTGAGGGATGGTTATTGTAAAATGTGATTACTCATATTTTCAATTTAATAATTTAAATAGCTATAATTAAAAGTTTTAATATAAAAAAAATTGGATGAAACTTTGTTTGCTCTTGTGCCCAATCTATATTTTTCATATTATAAAAATCATTAATAACTAGTGATGAACAAACGTGCTCAGATAAGGTGTTATCCGAGCAAGCTCGGGTGCTAACAGAGTGTCTTAGATGTGCTCGAATAATATGTTTGAGTCCTCACGGCTGTTCAACAGCCGCAACATATGCAGGGATTACCAAATAAACAGGCAATCCTTGCATGTGTTGTGGCTGTTGAATAGCAATGAGACATGCAGCCGAGGGGACTCGAACATATTTTTTGAGCACGCCGAAGACACTCCGTTAGCACCCGAGCATGCTCGAATAACACTTTATCCGAGCACATTCGTTCATCACTACTAATGACACATGACTATATGTACTTTGTATATACAGTATATGTGATAAATTGCCATTTAGGAGAATCAACATCCCTTAATCTTTTAATAAAAAGTCTTCTCATTTTACTACACCTCCTTTTTTCTCTTCACGTACTTATAAATTCAAAGCTTGCTCAAGGTTTAAAAGAAAAAATAGAAAAAAGGACCGTAGAGAAAACACACACTAAAAGTAGATTCCGAGCCAAAAAGTCACCAAGTTGCAGTAACAGCAGTAAAAGGTCCAATAACTCAGGTAATTTTACTGGAGTCTATCCATTTACACAAGGAATGCAGACAAAATATTTTACTCAGCACTGTGTTGTCGAGGAGATACAGTACAGAGCTTACGTGCCATCAATCAACTGGCACAGTCCTTTGCGTGGTGAATATCAAGAGGCAAGTAATAGAACCCTGGAGATTCCACCTAACTACCAAAATGCTAGGAAGAAATAAAAACAAACCTATCAAAGTCATTTAAGAGTTCTTTTGTATAGAAAAGTTCCAACTTGTAAAGTAATGGAAAGAAATGCCTGTAAAATAATAACCAACAGGTAACACAAGAAATGATTGCTGTATACATTCAGATGATTTCCTGCATAGATCATAGTTTGAAGGGGCAAAATATTTCAAAGTCATTACCTTCTCATTCATAATGGAATTACTTCCAGAGATTTCATGGCTTGGCTACATTTGAGGGAATTTGTAAAAACAACGTCATTTATTTTTTATAATGAGTTAAAGTCGACTTATTTAGAAAACTGGTGGAAAATCTCATAAAAGACCAAGATTTCCATGTCTTTTAACCCTCTCTTGTAAATATACGTGTTAGGAGTCGAGTTCCTGCCGCTGCACAGGGGGAATCTCGAACCATGTCCGCTGCGGTCTCCCATTCTCCTCCAGCCGCAGTTGAGCCTGCTCAGTAAAGACGTCGGTCCCAGCATCTGGCTCAAGCGGATACTGTGCGCTTGGTTGCTGCTGCCTTTCCAGGCTCTGCCTTTGTAGCCAGTACTGATCAGCAGCGAGCAGGCGTTTCAGGGACTAAGTCCTGCTTTTCCCATACTGAGTATGCCCACAAGACTACCTCCCATTGGAGGTCGGGGGTCACACGCTCAGGTCCCGTAGCAGCTCCTATTGGACCACTAGCAAGGTCCTTGAGTGCTACAGCTATAAAAGGTTTGCATGGCCGCACGGCCATGCGCTAGTATAGACTTGATATGTGTGTGTAGATGAATGTCTGTCGATGGATGAAAGCTCCATAATCATTCCCATTCCTTGTGTTGATGACTGCTTGCGAATGGTGGAAGCTACCTAGCACCCGACAGTGCTACCTGCTACCTGCACATTAAGCACACGTTTCTGTATCTATTTGGAGTGCCGTCTTTACGGCACCGTGCGCAATCAGTGCGCTTTCCTGACAGCCGGTCAGAGTAGGGTGGGAATTCCCAGTTGGACTCAGCATCTGACTCAGGGCATCCTCAGGCGTGGGCTCAAAAGCCACCGAAAGTCAGAGCGAGTCCAATCACCAGTTTAGTGGGGGTGATTCATAGGGATCCCACTAGTGTCTTTTAGCTGCACCCTGTGTCTGCTAACAGGGCGCAGTGTAATTACGGTGACTCTGTGAAGCAACAGAGTTCGCTTCCATTCACACTGGGTGAGGTCTAACCCACGTGTGATCAAGCGTCCATCCGCCATTACTCAGCAGCAGGTGCCATCTCTGCACGGTGGACCCCGGACTGCGAACGAGCCTCATATTCTTTAGTATTATTATATGGTGCGTTCTGCCAGTCCTAACATTATACTAGCACTAGGGTCTGGCTAGTAATGGCGGATGAACAGCGACAGCAGCGGTAGATCCAGCAGCTGGAGGGCAGGTTGGCGACTCTCGAGCTTTCAACCTCAGCTTTGGATGTTAACCCCGATAGCTGTTCCGGCTGCTAGCGTGGCTTCAGCAAGTTTGTTTGCTATTGAAATCAACTTGGCAGACAATCTTTTTGATTGACATTGTTGATTTTAAAATCTAATGTCCATGGGAACTTTAAGACTCACTGAATTACAGTATCTCTTCTTATCAATGGTTGAAAGACTACTGTGCATGGACAGATGGACGAATCTACACATGGTGGAAAGGGCAAATCACCCAACAAGCAAAACACTCGTTCGTCCGGTGATTGGATCGTTCATGCAGGCATTAACATCATTGTCCTCTGCAGCACATTGTCCTGTATGTCAAAGAAATGTGCTGAAATGATATCATTCATTGCACGTAAAATGCGGTTTGGTCTATCGAAAAAGACTATTAGACAACAGATTGTATACAGCCAATTGATGGGTTTTTAACAGCCAAAATCAGCTCATCAAATAAGTCTTCTAAGTGCAGTTTGTTTCTAAAAACAAATTAAAAAACCCTTAGCTTTACTGACCCTTCCCAGGTCCAGTTCTGAGTCTCTGCCGCCGCTCCCAGTGACCATTATTGTCTATAGCGTTGGTATCACGTTGACTGCCCTAGAGTCAATAAGTGAGCTTAGTGGCTTTGCCGAGTAGACGACATGAGCTGCTGAGCTCACGGATTGGATACAGTAGTATCAGCATGATGCCAGGATGGCAGATCATAACAGACACCAGGAGCAGTGGTGGAGCCTCAGTGTTACACATGTGTAGGGTGAGTAAGGCACAACTTGTTTTTGTTTAAAATAAACTGGGATTTCAGAAACAAGAAAAAACCCTTTAATGTGAATAGTTCCTAAGTTGCCATTGGTGAGGCAGGACATATTTAAAGTTCAGGCTTGAAGAGAGGAAAAGAGGGTCCGAATCACCCCTTAAGCAATACCAGTGTTGTAAGCCTGACCCATAGGATAAACCAAGCCTATCACTGTACATGAAAACACTTGTTCTATCAACTCTCATAGGTGAATCTGAGCTCTCACCATGAGAACCACATTAGAAATCTATATCTATTATATCCTAGAAACATTGACTAAAATGTCAACATGCCTCAACATGCTTACCCAATAATATAAGTCATCAAGAGATAAAAATGGGGAACAATGGAAAGGAGTTCCTAACAGCAACAAGGTTCCAGGCAACAGAGCAACAAGGTAACAAGCTCAAAGATCATGATACACAGGCTTATAATAGACAGACTCACCACTCCAAGACACCCCATGCCAATGTGGAGTGTCTGCTCTGTTGATATGAGAGATTCCCATTCATGAGACCAAACAATGCAATTTTGCCCCTCGGGAACACTGATAGAAATGAAAGTCCATTAGGGCTGTGTGTTATTGTCCCTTGCTGTCCAATCAGTAATGTGTACAGTGTGTGCACGAAAACATACCCCCAATATTTCACCAGTGTATCTGCATGCCTTCAGCTGCACGGTTATCAGATCAAACGCATTTGGAGTACAGATGATGGCAGTGATGGGTCAGCAGCACCTGTCTCTTCCTCTGAGTGTTCTTCTTAGCAGAACAATCTCCTGCAACGTTTTTCTTGCCCCCAGAATTAGTGAAACACAGGCGATGAGCTGACCCTTCCACTGCCATCATCTGTACTCCAAATGAGTATGCTCTGATATTAATCCAGCTGAAGGCAGGCAAATAAACCGGGGGAAAACAGGGGCTTGTGAACCACTGAAATATCATTTTTTTATAGGAATGAAGACAAATTCCCTAATAAAGTTATTTGTAATGTTTTGTAACTTCCATGATGGACAAAATTCTAAAAAAAATACATTTAGTTAGACTTTTAAATTTAATGTAAAATGCTCCAGTGACAAGTTAGCCCACTCATTCCTTTAATCCAGAGCTTTCATGAAAAGAAAATTCAGCCTACAGTTTATAAACAAGCAGCACACAATTTGTACATAGCTTGAAGATTAGATGCTAACATTACATATTTTAAAACAGAGTACAAGTGAAGTATATTCTATGTACATCCAAAACACAAAGTCATTTAACATACTGATGCTGTAGGTAAAGACTTTCCCTAGATTTCATATTTATTTCACATGTAACTTGCATGAGTTGTAATAAAAGACAATATGAAACGCTGCAGTCCCCTTGAGAATATCTCTGACACAGAATGTTTTATGTATCACAATATGGATATAAGCTTTCTTTTTTTTGTATTCCCATTGGTTTTCTCACAAGAATAGGCTCTTGTTCCAATCAGAAGAGTGTCTTTCTTCAGTTACAATGCTGTTAGAAAAGCAAAATATTGACTAACAATTTACATGGTACTCAATACTATTTATTAAAACATGATTTTTTTTCACTGCCGTAGTGGTGCTTTAAATGTAGGTCCCTTGCCCCAAGTTATATGCTCACCCTCTGGCGTCTTCATCATTTTTTGGACCTCTCTGGTTCAGCGGCGCTATCTTGTGAGCACAACTTATGACTGGTCAGATGTCAGAAGCCACATCACAAGCTCTCAATGCAAGTCTATGAGAGCCAGAACGAGGAACTCCCCTCATAGACTTACATTGATACTAACCTCGGGCTCACTCCATGAAACACAGAAGCAGCTGGCAGGTCACGAACTGCAGGACCCGGATTGGAGAGGAGGCAAAAACAGATGAAAACATCGGAAAGGTGAGTATCAGATAAGGGGTGGGGGACCTGGACTCCACTTCAGTGGTGAAATAAAAAAAAATGCGAGAGTTGGTCCTTTAAAGAAGCACTCCTCCCTTCGACGTTTATATCCTTTTAATATATTGCAATCATCATACTATATTGCACTGTGCACTTACAATTGCTCATTTTGCCTTTTTACCCAGCTATTTATTCTCTTTTCTCTTCTCTTTGTAGAAACAGGAAATCTCTTTTTCTTGCATAAATTATTCTCCTCTTTAACTTCTTTTGCAGTGACTCATGACTCATGCAGGGAAAAGAGACTTCCTTTTTCTACATAGAGCTTAGAATGATTAGGAGAAGAGCTTCTTTAAACACAGATACAAACATTGTCAAGGTTCACCATTGAACACTGTGTTTTCAGCCTAAATAAGACCAAGAGTCTATGCTGATCAATTTCTTAATCAATCTCCATTTTTACAGTACAGAACTCCTCATCCCCTGCAGAAGCATAAAGTTAAATAGAGGAGACTAACAGCCTGTTACTTTTATTACTGAGGTCAATGTAAAATCAGTATGCGGGAAGCTCTCTAGCTGCTAATAGCTGGAATAGTATGTTTGCAATCTTTAT
This sequence comes from Ranitomeya imitator, assembly GCF_032444005.1. Classification (NCBI taxonomy): domain Eukaryota; kingdom Metazoa; phylum Chordata; class Amphibia; order Anura; family Dendrobatidae; genus Ranitomeya; species Ranitomeya imitator. The sequence continues at coordinate 66,915,970 of NC_091288.1, forward strand.
GTAGGGTATATGCAGGAAATTTAGAGTTTCATATCTAAAAATGGAGCTATGACATACTATGAAGATAAAACAGCCTAAAACTTTTCTACCGTACTTCTCTTAAAATGCAGATAATTACAAAATGTGTTAGACTATATCAACCAAGGGCAGGCCTCTTATTGACTGCCAGAAGCAACTAATGGACACCATGTTTGTTAAGGGTTCCCTGGACACCCGACCCAGCCTTCTTCAGAAACTGGTTATCCCAAAAGTGTTTTCACTACATGTTGTGACAGGGTCACTGGCTTAGTGTAGGAAAGTAGATTTGTATCGCTGCACATATTAGCTGCAGTGATGTCAAGCCAGAATAGTTTTCCTCCAGTACATTATGTGTTGAGAGGATTAAGCTTATTATGGGTTGGTTTTAGTGGACCTCCACAGAGCAGGTGGGAGGGGGTCCACCATATCTCCACCTGCAGAGTCCTGAGAGGACATATGTGATGTCACGGTCATATGATCACCACATAGGTGTTAAATACCTGGACATGAAAGTCAGTGGGTGTGGTGTATTGGGAGAGAGGTGGAACTCCAACGTGGCTCCCATAAGAGCTAAGGACACTGTGTGCATTACCTGCTGTGAAGCCTCTGAATCCTGCTGTCCATATAAACTAGCAGATGAACTACCACCAGTACAATTCCTGTGTCTACCTCGTGAATTAACTGAGTGAGTCAACAGCTCACAATGTATATTTTAAACTTTTTTTTTCTATTAGAACCTCTTGAAAGGAGTTGACAACTACTGGACAAGGCTTAATCCATTGAGCAGCCGACTTGCTTCACAGTGGACCTATACCCAGATGGAATATTAAGAAGCCCAAGCTGATGAGAGGCCGCTCATTGGCTGCAGCTGCTGATACATGATGCAACAATGTCATGAGACAACCAGGAACAGCAGCGTTGACATTATTGTAACAGCGCCGCAGCAGGAGGTGAACTAGACGTATACTTAATTGTTTGGAAAATTGACAATTGATTACGAATATGAATATATAGAATAATAATAATCTAAAAAAAATATGATGTCTGTTGAATTTTATTACTACTATGAGAATACATAATTCAATCTAAGAAAAATAAAATTCATATAGAAGAATATATAAAATATATAATCTGAACTGATTAAAAAAAAAACAAAAAACATAAAATATGAAATACCGTATATATCGTATACGTATATAACGTATATATACAAAATTGTAAATAGATTGGAAAATATAAACAATAAAAAAAACACAATTCATTAATATAGATAAGAAAACAAAAATAAATAAATTCATCCAAAAAGATTACTTATATTCAATATTCATGTTCATTTTGTATCAATTTATTATGTTGGTTGTTGCTAAACATTACATACAACATTACTGTTTTGATGTTTTTTAATTGCTGTTTTTTCACAGCATGTGTTTAATATTCATGTTTGGTAACTTACAATTCCATTATGTCTCTCCACATTACTTCTACCGACGTTTGTAAATGGTAAAAGATCACCACCCACCGATATTAACAAACAGGTGGATGGAACTTCCCAACAGGAGGGTAGTGAACTTCCCAATTAGCATATTTTAGTGATTAGGCTGACCCCTCCAACAAGAGTCAAGGCTTCCTTGGATCATACCAAATATATACCAAATATATACCTGATGAAGGCTGGAAAGCCGAAACGCATTGTGTTTTTATTGTAAATTTTAATTGCTATACCATCTGGAATACTTTCCTAGACAGAGGTATTAATTGTATCAATAAAAAATGTTTTTTATCTAATACTGTAATTCGGAACCTAGGTATCCTGTAGTGGAAGAACCTTTTCCTGGCACATAGTCATTTTCTACACTCCATGTTGGAACCTTTTTAAGGAATCGTCCACGGTAACCATGCTGGCAGCAAACCACCACCAAGGACCTATACTGGATATCCACTCTTTCCAAAGTTGTGTGTGCATGCACAACTCTACAAAATGAACTATCTTCTTACCAACATTGCTTAGATAGTTCTTCCTTATTTTCCCTTTCTCCCTAGGCAACACATCTCATGCTTTGGAATATTTAGTATTCTAAAGTATTATTGCTTGTCAGGCAAAGCTTTAAGCCATGCCTTTGGAAGGTCAGGGGGTGTACAAACCCAATGGTATACAGTGATTGCAAAATGGGGTGCAGATGGGCTGACAAATAGAGTCCCCTCGCTTTTTCCACCTCCTCAACCTCCTTAGATGGTGCCGTCTCTATTGACTGCGACAAGTAGACAGTTAAACAGCTAAAATCAAAGAGCATTCTCATTGGCCTTTGGAGTAGAATAATGAATGTAAATAAAACTGTCGCCTGCCGCTTATGGCATAGACCCGGTTCCTGTATGCATGCCACTCACTATACTCACCAATAGTCACACCACAAGATTTGAAAAACATATATCCCACCCCATTTTTCAGAGTGGCTTTACTGACTTCTGCCCCTTTTCTCAGGACTGTTCTGGAAAATCTTGACTGCTGCTCTTCCACTGAGGGGAGAAAGAGCCATGTAACCTGAAGCTTCTTATGGACCCTAGGACCTTGACCACCCTGGGATCTGCACAAAACTTCAGAGGAGTCCTCGTACTATTTAGGAGACTTGAAACTGATAGGACCCTTTGCCGTTTATGCATCTGCTAACCTTAAACCTGTGCCTCACTCACACTGTCTAAGACTTCCTTACTTTCTCTAGCAATTAAGAAGTGTTTCCCTTTTTTAGTCTAACTTATCCCCTCCCAATATGGGCTATTCCCAAGCTTTTAACTATAACTTACCCTGACTGCTGCTAAACTGTATCCCTATGCACTGTAATGGTTCCCCTGTGAACAGCTTTCCCCAATCTCGGGGACGACCTTGAAATAAAACCTCCAGGAAACCGAGACACAAACCTGGCCACAAGGCTAAAATGCACATTTAGATATTAAACAAAAAAAAAAAAAAAAAATAGAAAAAACGCAATAGCACTCACCAATCAGTGGCAATTCAAACGTCCTTTATTAGAACATGCAGCAAATCATCTTCACGGTTCAAGGGAGGGAGTGAAAGTAGGAGTGCGACAGGCAAGACTTTTTTTTTTTTTTTTTTATTTACATGGACACTTTGTTTCACGCAAGCACCGCCTTTCACCTGATCGGACTACCTTTTGTTGGGAAACTCTCCACATTGAGTTTATAATCTCTACAAAGTCGAGCTGTGCCGCTCACTTTTTTTCTTTTTCTGGTTTAGATATTAAACAGACAATAATAAAATACTCTTATAACATTTAACTCTTTCTTGACCCGGCATCTTCTTGAGCACTGCTCACCCTCTTACATAAGCATCCAGTGGGCTATTTCATTTTATTGTAGTAAGAAGTGTGCAATTAGGACATATTGGTACGTTTGTGGGAAGTGGCTAAACAGTTTTTCTTCTAATGCTACAATTTTTTCAATATATTAAACCTTTCTGGCATTTCTTGGTAAAATCAATGCTTTTTATTTTGGTAGGAAAGCAAAGAATACATTTTCTAAGAGTTGTCTACATCTCTTTTCGTTTCATTAAACTATTTAATGGTGTGATGTGCTCAGATAAAAAAACACAGGCTCTCTTATACAGAAGGGAACCTAGGAAACAAAATTAACTACCAGCTTCAACCGCAGTACAGAGCTGAAATAATGTACCAATTAATAGGGTAATTGCCTATAAAGAACACAGAGAACAGTATCTAAAAAACAGTAAAAAAAAACCTGGAGCCCAGGAGAGGAGATACACATGTAACATCAAGTCTTAACTTTCTAGCTACCTACATGAGTGCTAGAAAATAGCAGTAGAAATAGGAGCATGATCATTCCTAAATATGAGCCACTAGTTCTAGACTGCATTGTTCTTGTTCTCTTTGCATAACTCTATACCTAACAGTACAGCCTTTGAATCATATGCTAACCTTTAAAAAGATTAGGAAACTTGCACCAGTTTTCTGGCAGAAAAAAGTCACACATTTTGATGCAAATGTGGTGGGGAGTGCTATCAATATGTGTCAGCCTACAGCAAGTATAGATTTGCTTCTCTGGAACTTGAACAATTTGTCGCATTTTACTCCAGTTTACTTGGGGTCATCAGGATTGCACCCCAAATTGTTTATATGCACATTTAGCTCTTGCAAAGATAAGAGCATTCATTTCTTTAGCTAACTAATCCATTCCTCTATTACCAAGAAATAGGCGTTTGAATCAATAAACAAAAGAAGCTGAAGTGCTTTTGTCGTGTAGGAGCACGTCCCATGTCTCTGCTTTTCCCAGCTCCATTCCCTGCCCAGCATCCCCTTCTGCAGTTTGACTGACAGTTCCCTTGCTTGACTTCTAACAGAAAAGAAGTATCAGTCAAGAAGAAGGTGGCACTCGGCACTAATTAGAGCTAGGGAGAACAAAGGCTTGGGACGTGCTTACACACACAAAAAGTACTTCAGCCTGTCTAAATGGGCCTTAACTATTTTTGCCAGAATTTCAAGTATATTGTGCCTTGCACAACAGTTTCTAAAACAAACTCAAATTCTGCATGACTTGCTAATTGGCCAGTAGATAGACGCATGCATAAATGTCAAATTATTTAAAGCTAAATTTGTGAGCAATCTCACTCTAGTATGCTGGGTGGTGTAAATATTGAACAACCTCTATTTTTCACCCTTTCATGACATATGACATACATTTATGTCATATGTCATGTCCCTGATTTTGGTGCGGGCTCGTAAACCGAACCTGCATCTTTCACGGCAGATGATAGCTGCCATTCAGCCATCATCTGCCTCTATCAGCTGTTTTTAGTCTGTTAAATCACATGGTCAATTTATGACAGCAGCATTTAACACGTGCTGGTGTGGGAAGACGCGTCATTCCAGGTGCCCGTAGACGCGACCATGATATCCAAGGAGGAGAAAGAGAGGTACAGCTCCACAAACATGCAAATATTTGTTTGTGGAGGAGTCCAAAAACCATGCAAACCAGATTAAAATATTATGATATATGAATCCTTAAAACATCAATGCGTTTCTGGTGCGTGACACCCGTAATCATGATGTCATGAAGTCATTCTTCAGCGCATATGGGTTGCAATAACAGCCAGGGTCTGCTAAAGACCTCTGTGCTTGTAATGACACTTGTCATTACTATTCTCCTGTGAAAGCCAGCGTTTAGTTAGCATTCATAGGACATCATGATTTTCATTATACCATATTTTTCAGATTATAAGATGCACTTTTTTCCCAAAAATTTTTTGGGGAAAATGGGGGTGCATCTTATAATGCGAATATACTTTACCAGCCACGGTGAAGCAGGGTCTCAGGGTCGCTGCAGGAGGAGGCAAGGGTGGAGCAATGCTGCAGACTGGGATGAGGGGGTGTTCGGATGTGCACCGCTGCCAGTGTTCGGTGGTGTGGGGGCTCTGCGGACATTTTGTGAAAGCCCCAGAGCCCCTGAACTTACATGGTTTACTATGTAGTGGACTCTGGGAAAATGGCTGCCGGAGGCAGCGCATGCGCAGATGGAGATTTCAGCAGCAGGATGTCGAGAGATGAGATCTCAGCACTGAGGCAAGGCTGGCTATCAAAAATAGAGGGGAACCCACAGCGTTTTTTTAATTCATTTATTTATAGCGCAAGTGGAGGCTGATGAACACTCCCACTGTTATTAGCGGCAACAGGCATAGACTGCTGGGAGTAGTAGTCCCATCAGCTGCCACCTGCACTCGCTGTTATCAGTTGAATATAACTTTCAAGATTCTCCACTGCTCACACTGACTGCCGGCAGAGAAGGAGAATGATATGAGCAGTCTTCAGCACCCTTCGACAGGGAACAGCCCTAAGAGTACCGCTGCTTCCCTGGTGCCGGTACATGTGGTAATAATGCGGCACACAGTTGCCATACGTATTACACACAAGGACACTGGTATCTCCAGTACTTTTTTCTGGTTCCGGAAATATCATGAGGTGTGAAAGAGGTCTTAATATATATATTGTCCAGCCACTGTCTTGATAAAGCTACAGTGTACAGATTTCTCCATGTCTATACACTTAAAAATAAACACTTTTAAGGATAAGCACCCTTAACCAAGATGTCCTTTCGACTGTTTAAAGGGCCTTTTATGAGAGTCGATAGTTGACCAAACCATCATTCGTAGGACTGGTCACTTCCCAATTATTGCCCAAATGGGAAATGATCAGGTAAATCTCACTTGACTGTTGATGATCATATCTTTTATGCTGAACTAAAAATCATCACAGGTTGACTATACATCCAGGGGATGTGCTATGGACAATAAAGTAAAGACAATAGATGAGACACGTAAATGTTATGTTAGATCACTTGCGTTATTGTTAGTTCTGTAAGGGTCTATATATATTTTTGTAAATATGCAATGAAGACATGAATTTATAAAATTAATATTATGCAGTTGTAAAAGGCTTTCATCCTACACTAAAGTCTTTATTAGGAAAGGTAAACTAATGTGGCAGAAATAAACCTTACTGTAAGGATCTCGCATTCTCACTTCTGTTAACAAAAGGTCACGTTGAGCTCACATGGGTGACATCTCTAGAACTGTCACATATTAATTAGAAGTCAAGATGTATTACTTCTGGTCATTGCAAGGTGAATCTTATTGCACATGGCCAGAATACTTGTGCGAAGAATAGAATGATTCTTGTCACAACCGGTCTTTCGAATATACAAGGTTTTAAGGTTTCTGCTTTCTTAGAAATATGATTAGCAATCTTCTGGTAAAATAATGAGCAATTTCCAATGTGTCCTCTATTTGTATCTCTTAGTCTAAACTAAAGTATAGTCCAGCTCTGAAGTGTTCCTTACAAATTACTTTTAGAGGTGATCAAAAAAAGATCCACAGGATCCTGTTCTAGTGACCACGTTCACAGTCTGTCCTCGCTCACCGCACTACAGCCTGCCAGACCTCCTCCAGCTGGCATCCCCAGCACCTCTTCTAATTAGTAGGCCTGGAGTGACTATTAAGCAGAAGAGGTTTTGTATAGGTTAAAAACTCTCTTAGGCTGTGTGCAGACAGTTTTTGGAGCAGAAACTGAGCATAAAGTCTCAAACTCCAAACTCATCAGTTTCTGATCAGAAAACTCAACAAAAAGACTCAGTTTGCACATAGACTTGGAGGATCAAAAAACTAGGAGTTAGTCATACCGGTAATGGTATTTCCAGGAGTCCATCATGACAGCACCACAGGAGGTTGCTCTTCATATCCTTGATAGGGACAGGAACACAGAAGAGGTTAAATAGCCCCTCCCAACCTCCACCCCTCAGTGATTTTACAAAGTACCACATCAGGATGGATACAACACAATTTTATTGAACTTCCTCTCTACATGTTCGTATCACATATTAGACAAGAGTTCAAGGGGGGGCAAATAATGGGTGCTGTCATGATGGACTCCTGGAAATACCATTACCGGTATGACTAACTCCTAGTTTCCAGGTCGTCCACATGACAGCACCAAAGGAGAAATACCAAATAACTCCTATTAGGGCGGGATTACAGCTTGGAGGACTTTTCTCCCAAAGCTAGTCTGCTGCTTTGAGAGAACGTCCAGCTTGTAGTGCTTGCAAAAGGTATTTGAGCTAGACCAAGTTGCCGCCCGGCAAATTTGATCCATGGATGCACCCGCACTCTCTGCCCATGAAGCAGATACTGCTCTCAGTGAGTGGGCTTTTAGGTGATCTGGAGGAGATTCACCGGCTGAAATATACGCAGCGCAAATGGTAGATTTGATCCATCTAGCCAGAGTCGCTTTTGAGGCTTTTTTGCCTCTATTTTTCCCAGACATCTGGATAAAGAGATTTGAGTCAATTCTCCAGCTGTCTGTAAGTTTTAGATACTGCAATACTGTTCTCTTAACATCCAGGGAATGAAGAGAACGTTCTTTTTCGTTATTGTAGTTCTGGCAGAACGTAGGCAAAACTATTTCCTGGTTTCTGTGAAAGTCCGTCACAACTTTTGGAAGAAATGAAGGATCCAACTTTAAAATGATGCAATCTTCCTGTATCTTTAAGTATGGATCTGTTATGGACAGGGCCTGAATTTCGCCTATTCGCCTTGCTGTCGTTATTGCGACGAGGAAAACAGTCTTGAATGTCACAGATTTTAAGTCTGCCTGATCAAGTGGCTCGTACGGAGCTTTCCGTAGCTCATTTAGCACCAAAGTGAGGTTCCATGAGGGTACTGAGCTTCGTATTGTTGGTCTAAGACGTTGTGTAGCTTTGATGAATCTCATTATCCAGGGATGATTTGCTAGTGGATAGTCATAAAAGGCAGTTAAAGCTGAGATTTGTACCTTTAGCGTACTAGGTCTCAAGCCCATATCAAAACCTGTTTGGAGAAAATTTAGTATTTGAGGAATATCTGGTTGTTGGAGAATGGATATTGGAGTATTGGTCTGTGCACAAAATTTCTTCCAAATCTTCTGGTATATAGCCGAGGTCACCGGCTTTCTACTTTTTTTCATAGTTGAGATAACTGACTCAGACAGTCCTTTTGATCTCAAGATCTCCCTTTCAAGATCCATGCTGAGAGTTGTAGCATCTTTAGATTTTGATGTACCAATGGTCCCTGTAATAGAAGATCCCGTCTCAGTGGTAGTAACACTGGGTCCTCCACCGCCATCCACTTCAGCAGAGGAAACCAGTTCCTCTTGGGCCAATATGGCACTATTAGGATCACTACCGCTAGACTTTCCTGGATTTTCCTCAGAACTCTGGGAATTAGGGCTAGTGGCGGGAACGCGTATGCGAGTTCCATATCCCAATGTTGGGCCAATGCATCTATGCCAGTTGGATTGTCTCTTGGATTTAGCGAAAAGAATTCTTTCGTTTTTGTATTGCTCCTTGAGGCGAATAAATCTATTTGTGGGGTGCCCCACTGTTGGATTAACTGAGTAAAGATTTCTTCGTTTAGAGACCATTCTGACGGCTGTACCTTCTCTCTGCTGAGAAAGTCCGCTATTTGGTTCTGTGAACCTTTTAGGTGTACTGCCGTGATGGACTTTACGGTATTTTCCGCCCAGGAGAATATTTCTTCTGCTAGTGCCTGAAGTGGACGGTGCCTTGGTCCTCCTTGATGTAGGAGAAAAGCTACCGTGGTCGAGTTGTCTGAGAAGACTCGGATGTGGTGTCCCTGAAGCTCGTGTTGGCACCTTTTTAGTGCTTCCCAGACCGCTCTGAGTTCCCTGTAGTTGGAGGAACTGTCGCGTATCAATGGTGGCCATGTCCCCTGAAGGTATCGACCTTCTATGTGGGCTCCCCAGCCCCTTGAGCTTGCATCGGTGGTTATATTTATGCATGGAGATATTTTCCATGGTTTTCCTCTTTTGAGGTTTTTTATGTTGATCCACCATGAGAGGGACTGCTTTACCCTGCTGGGTAACCACATCCTGTTGTCTAGTGAATCTTTTCTTCCGTTCCATACCGAAAGAACTTCCTTTTGAAGCGTTCTGGAGTGAAACTGGCTCCACTGTACACTGGGAATGCATGAGGTCATGAGACCTAGAATCCTCATTGCTTTCCTGATGGAGATGTATTTCCGTTTTTTTATTGATTGAAGTTCTTTTTTTATTGACCGTTGTTGTTGGTCTGGCAGGAAGGAGTATTCTAGTTCGGAATTTAGTAGTACCCCTAGAAATATCTTCTGCATCTCTGGTTCGAGACTCGATTTTTTTGTATTTATTACCCACCCCAGACGTTTCAGGAGTGACGTGGTAATTCCTAAGGATTCTTCCATCTGTTGGGATGAATCTGCGATCAGCAACAAATCGTCCAGATATGGTGCGATGAGAACTTCCTTCTCTCTTAAGTAGGCCATGACCTCCGTCATGAGCTTCGTAAATATCCTTGGGGCAGAGGAGAGACCAAATGGTAGGCACTGAAACTGGAAATGAAGTATTTTCTTGTGGTTTCTTATTGCGAACCTGAGGAATTTTTGATCTGAGGGATGGATGGGAACATGATAGTAAGCATGTTTGAGATCTAGCGTGCACATTACAGAGTTCTTTTTTATTAGCGGTGTAATTGATTTGAGAGATTCCATCTTGAAGCGTTTGTACGCCACCCATTTGTTTAATGGTTTTAAGTTTATTATTGTTCGGTAATCTCCGTTTGGTTTTCTTATGGAGAACAGACTGGAGTAATGCCCCTGAAAATGTTGATGATGGGGTACCGGTATTATGACGTTTAATTCTAAGAGTTCCTGTATGTCTGTTATCAGCCTTTGATGTACTGCCGATGACTCTGTCTGTGTTACGCAGAATCTCTTGGGGGGTAGATGAGTAAACTCTATCCTGTAACCTTGTGCCACTGTCTGTAGAATCCACTGATTCTGAGTTATGTTCTGCCATCCTTCTTGGAAGTATTGTAGTCTCCCTCCTATATTGTTGGCGTCATTGTTTGCTGGGTCCTGTTGATTGGTCTCGAAAGGAACCTCTTCCTCTGCCTCCTTTAGGGTAGCTCCACCTACCGGACTTCCCCTTGCCTCTGTAGTCCTGTCTTGGGTGGGAGCGAGTTTTTCGGAAGAATTGCGGTTTCTTTGGCTTCTCCTCAGGGAAACCTTTCTTCTTATCAGATGCTTTTTCAAGTAGCTCGTCAAGGACTGGACCAAAGACGTGAGAACCTGAGAATGGAATCGAACACAGCTTGTTCTTGGATTGGGTATCTCCCGTCCACGATCTCAGCCATAAGGCCCTTCTTGCTGCGTTTGACAGTGCATTATTCCGGGCAGCAAAGCGTACGGATCCGCTGAAGCATCTGCCATGAAATCAGTCGCCATCTTTAAAACTGAAAAGGATTTAAGGATTTCTTCCCTTGGAGTTCTATTTTTAATATGACTCTCCAGCTCGTCCACCCAAAGACTCATGGACCTTGCTACAGAGGTAGCCGCTATATTCGTCTTCATAATGGCGGCTGACGATTCCCAGGCTTTTTTAAGAAGATCTTCTGACCTCTTATCCATTGGGTCTTTTAACCCTGACGAGTCCTCAAAGGGAATAGCCGTTTTCCTTGTGACTTTGGCCACCGGAATGTCGATCTTTGGAACCGACTCCCAGACTTTAGTCTCTTCTGGGTCAAAGAGAAGACGGTATTTGAAGTCTCTCGGGACTACTAATTTTTTCCCCACATCTTCCCACTCTTCCATTATCATTGCAGTTATGTGATTGTTGACCGGGAAAACTCTATTCCTGCGAGTTCTCAGGCCCCCAAACATCTCGTCTTGAACTGATAAAGGCTCAGACGAGTCTTCTATTTTCATAGTGCTTCTTACTGCTTTTAGCAGTATATCCGTATTTTCGGATGAGAACAAGTATTTCTTCCGTTCTTCCGGAAGCACAGTTAATGTATTGTTCTCTTCGTCCGAGCCCGGATCGGAATAACCTGAGACCTCTCCTTCCTCGGAACTCACATCCATATCCCATCTAGGCCTTTTAGGCCGCGGAGATTGGGGTGGCACCATAGTAGACACTGTAGCTTGGACTTCGTCTCTAATCATAGATTTAATATTATCTAACAGCGAAGCCTGCTCGTCTTTGAGAAGTTTAGCAATGCATTTTTCGCATAATTTCTTGTTATAGCCCTCTGGGAGTTTGGTGGCGCACAGTGGGCATCTAATAGTCCTTTTTTTAGTAGTTGACCTCTCGGGAATGTCCTTATCCTGAAATGTAAAGGAGATCCCTGTAGGTACAGAACTAACTTTTTGGAATGCATCCCGTACCACATACTACTCACATGGTCCGTGTGCAGCTCTAAGGATTGGACGTCTGGGCGAGTAGCACCTTCCATGTTACTGGGTCAAGTGTGCTGTCAGATGTCAGTCATTAAGTAGCAATCTTACCCGGCTTCAAGACATCTGATTCGTCCTCCTTCCGAGCTCAGCTGCTGGCCTCCACGGTGATTTCAGGTTCCCAGCTGTACTGCGCATGCGTCATCTGGAACACATGCAGACCAGCCTGGGACCTGGAAACCGGCGCATAATCTCAGCCATTGCGCTCTGATCTCCCCCTGCAGCTCCCAGGCGCCCCGGAAACAACCGGCGCCGCCGACCCCCGGAATCCGGCCACGCCCCCCGGAAGTTGTCACCCCCGGCTAGAGCGCCGGACCGGAAGTTAGGGGAGCGATGCCAGCACCGGCCGCACGTGGAGCCTGAGGGAGCGCCGGACACCGCCGCCGCAGCCGCTGCCTCAGCGCCCCCTTTGATGAGGGGATGAGGCAGCGCATGGGAGCAGACAGCTCGACCTAGTCGCAGAGGGACCTCCAGCGGTATAGTGCGACTTCGGGAGTCGCCAGACTCTCACGGCCAGAGCCCCCTCCAGGAGGATGGACCGCACTCCGGAGCTCCTGCTCCAAGACCTGACCTCGGATCAGGTAAAGAAAAAACCTAATCTTCTGGAGAACTCTCTCCTGCGTCTGTCCCTGATAGGGACAGGAAAAACACTGAGGGGTGGAGGTTGGGAGGGGCTATTTAACCTCTTCTGTGTTCCTGTCCCTATCAAGGATATGAAGAGCAACCTCCTGTGCTGCTGTCATGTGGACGACCTGGAAATAATGTTTCAGTTTTTGCACCCCCAAAATCAGTCAACCATAGATTTTTACATTTTAAGGCTACGTAGGAATAGATTAACCTTACAGTTATTACTACTGGACAGCCCTGGTTTACTGGCTGCCGATCTAAAACCATATAGTCCAAAGATTGCGGATAGGGACTTGTTAAATCGCTCCCCCTTAATGTTTCATCTGCAAACGTTCTTGTGCAAGAATGAACTAATTTATTGTTAAATAGATGTCTTGGTCCTGATGAAGATTATGCACTTACTTTGAAAGCCTATGCTATAATGGCTGTATTTCAGCTAGACCTCAAAATATTCATGTAATTATCATATGATTATAGTGCCCTTCTGACATGGACTTTCAAAGCAAGTACATCAGTTTCAATACCTTAGGATATGTTCGCACAATGTTTTTCTAAAAGATAAGAAAAAGAGGTTAGATTATACTCACCCAGGGGCGGTCCCGGTCCGATGGGTGTCGCGGTCCGGTCCGGCACCTCCCATCTTCATCAGATGACGTCCTCTGTCTGAGGGCAGAGCAAAATGCTGCAGTGCGCAGGCGCCGGGCCTCTCTGACCTTTCCCGGCGCCTGCGCACTGCTGTACTTTGCTCTGCCCTCAAAAGGGCAGACAAAGTACGCCTGCACTGGAGCCGCAGCGTGAAGACCAGAAGAGGACGTCATCCTATGAAGATGGGAGGCCACGGACCGGACCGCGACGCCCACCAGATCGGACCGCCCGCCCAGGTGAGTATAATCAAACCTCTTTTTCTCATCTTTTAGGATACATCGAGGGCTTATCTACAGCATTACAGAATGCTGTAGATGAGCTCCTGATGCCGGTGGGCTTAGCTCACCCTTGATTTTGGGAGTGACAGGTTCCCTTTAAAAAGACATGTTTTACTCATTGCTTTAAAAAAAGCCCACAAACTACCCCCAAAAAAATATATTAAAAAAATGATATCTAACATTTTTTTAAAATCCTTCTTCAGGAATGTTTGATAAAATGCATAAAAAGATACTTCAGTAATAAAAACTGTTTCTTGACGCGGTTTTTGCTTGAGAACCTCAATGGTTTCACCCACCCAGAAAAAAGTTGTATGTACATTCCCTTACAAATCTATCGAATAACATATGCAGTGTTTATTGTAAAATTTGTTTGTAGACCCTCTGTAAATACCCTTGTACTTTCTTGGTACTTGGTATGTTATACTCTGAGGATAATACTAGATGAGGCTGTCAATTTGGATTGTCATTATTCCTGAGACTTATGATACTATTTTGACCTTAGGTTGCATGCTGGTAATCACAATTCAACACAATTTGTAAAGTACATAAATAATCGGAGATTATCATTTGTGTGGTTTCATGGTTAGTTTCTAAAATATATTTGTGTACCTACTGGCAAGGCAAAAAGGCTATAGGCAACATTAGCAAGGTGGTCCCTTGTGTTCACAAGCCTAAGATGATAAGGAGAAAATTACAGAAGTTAATATTCTTAGACTTTCAAACATTCCGAGAACCAGATATGGATTGCTTGTTTAATTGCTTACCAACTGCTTCAGTTCACCATTTAGCACCAGAGGGAAAATAATATCTTCATGCTTCTACGGCTCCTGCTCAAGCAGTCAGATCTCTGTCCTGGGGCATATGTCCCTGCAATGCTATTATTGGGCCCAGACAGGTGTGGAGGGAGACATGCCTTCTAGCAACAGCAGAATGACAGCAGGTTCATTTAGCTCCAATAGGTCTTATTATTATAGAGACAATTTGTCAGAGGTGATTGAGGAGATAGAAAATCATGCAAATGAAATAAATGAGTAATACGTAAAAATGCCATTTCTATCACCTGGTCTTTCCTGCACTTTTCTTTCATCTGTAAACGGTGAAAATTACAGTATATTTCAGGGAATATTAAATGAAGTGCCATTACCTATGAATCGACAGCAAATATTTAGAGAAGCCGAGAAATGAATTGCACTGCAGAGATTTCCGTTTCTGGCTAATCATGAAGCTGTGAGCTGTGATGAACGGAAGCCAAGTCTCTAAGCAGAAATATTCTTCTAAAGGTCAAGTCTGCTAATCAAACAACAAAAGGACAAACGTTTGGGGCGATTCTCAACATGCATGAGAAAAGACTGACAAAACATGTCAACTTTCAGCAAGGGATAAACCTGAACATTTGCTTAGGAAGACAAGCAAGTGGGTCAGTTGCCCTCTCAGCTGATCATGTTTTATAAACAAGTAGTGGCATTGGAAAAATAGCAAGGTAACTTGTTAGTGCTCTCAATTTCCTTAACAAGGCAATTTTTATCTTTTTACCATTCTCCATCAATTAAACCACCCCGTACTTAGCTGTTGCAGAACGCCCGTCGGGTAGTTGGTGGCTGAGCCTGTGCACTCTTTGCTGTCATTCTGGGCATAGTCTGGAATCCTTTACTACCAGGGTATTAATGATTTTGTACACAGGCACTTTGTTACTAACCTTGCCTCCTTGGTTTATCAGTTGATTTGATACTGTCTTTTTTTACTTATGCATTTTTGTCCGTGATTCCTTAGTGCTATATTTGTCATCTTCTTTATATAAGTGTGATACATCTATATATGTGCCTTTTTGACTCCCCCACCATCTTGTTGCTTCTGTGTATGTATTTTTCTGCCTCTTTTATCCATTTATATTTTTAATGAAATTCAATGAAAACGTATATTTTACGTTTAGTTTTTGTAATCTGCACTTCTCATTTTCGGTTTAATTCACCATATCGGTGCAGTGGGATGAATTAACCCCTGGCTTAGAGCCATTGCCTTTGGGTTTTCTCTTTCATGATGCTGCAATGCAGGTGGGTGCAGGCTTCACTAGATGGCAATAGAGAGGAAGCAGGACTGCACCTAAACAGAGTTGACCTGCAGTGCAGCAGTGAGGCTACCACAGGTGGCAGCAGAATAGTCAAACAAGCTGGGTCAAGTCCTAGACTTTAGCGCAGTACCAAAGGAATAAGCAAACTAGCGGTCAGAGACAAGTCAGGGGTCTGTAACCGTCAGGAGTGGATAAGCCAAAAGACAAAGGACAGAAACAGGTCAGGATACAGGCCATGTCAAAACAAGGGAGTCTGCACACTGAGTCAAGATGGGAACAAGGGAAAACAGAGACACTGGTTCAGACAGCAAATGCAGCAGGACAAATCAGAGCAATCAGAGTCAGCTACAGCTGCACTAGGCAAAAGCTATAACTGACATCGCCTGCAGGAAACAGTGGCGATAAATAGCCAACCTAAACCCAGACACAGGCTGAGAAAGGTTAACTCTCGACATGACCAGACCGGGAAAAAGGGAAAACAGGACTCAAAGCCCAGTCTGGATCATGACATTCTTATTTTCCATTAATTATAAGACGAGGGGAAGGTAGGGAAAATACTGGAAAAACAGAATCTTTTTTTTCCTGTATGATGAGTAATACTTTGCAAAATTCCCCTTGACATTATAATAAAGGGAATCTGTCATCTGATTATTGCCACCCCATCAGATAGCAGTATCAAAGATTGTTTTATCTGGGGCAGATCTAGCAGTGCTCTAAATGCTGAGCTCTGTATAACCCCACCCACACCAGTTATTGGCTGCCCTCTGTGTATGTACACTGTGCGTATGCAGAAAGCAGACAACCAGTGGCTGGGCGGGACCATACAGAGCTCATGAATAGGAAGGATTACATAGCAGCAGGTTTACTAGTCCTCTAGTGATAATCTCCAGCTGCATTTGTATTTATTAGCATTCATTCATTTACTTTTTAAACTATACTTTAATATTTAATTAAAGGGACACTGTCACCTGAATTTGGAGGGAACAATCTTCAGCCATGGAGGCGGGGTTTTGGGGTTTTTGATTCACCCTTTCCTTACCCGCTGGCTGCATGCTGGCTGCAATATTGGATTGAAGTTAATTCTCTGTCCTCCGTAGTACATGCCTGCACAAGGCAATCTTGCACAGCATTAGAGATCGCGGCGGCCATTTTCCCAAAGCCGAGATGCAAACTCTGCGCACGCGCGGCCCCAGGAAGATGGCCGCCCCCACCGACGAAAGGGATGACAGCGCAGATCGCGCTCTGTGTCTTCACCACTACGCCACTACGCCACCAACGTAAAGCTGAGGAAGAACCAGCGATGTCACCACGCCCTCCCGACCTGACCAGCCTGATTGACAGGCGAAAACGGCGACTTTGGTAAGTTATTTCTCAGCATACATGGGGAATCGGGGTACACTACATACACTATAGGAACACACAGCGCAGGCCCTATTTAACAGTATTTATAGCTCAATCTCAAAAAACGGGGTGACAGGTTCCCTTTAAGACATTAAGCCATCCTTATATATTGATAGTGAGGCAGACCTCACGTTTTGTTTTTAATTATTAGGGACACATGTTTGAACAATGAAACATTACATAAGGCAATCAAAGAGAAGCGCCGTGGGAAGTTGGTGACCGGTGTGTTGCTGCTTCATGACAATGCACCAGCTCACAAATCACAAGCTGCAATAAGGGAATGGGAGCGTAACCTTTGACAGTATGCTATACTTCTTTATGTTATTGTCTTTCTCCTTGGGCACATTTCATGACTTGTGATTTTATTATTTTAAAAAGTTCGACAAATAAAGATAGATTTAAAAAAAAAAAACATTGATCCTACAGTCCAGACCTGGCTCCCAGTGCAATCATTTTCTGATGATACTGCAGTAAAAGAGGCAGTAGCAGGGTTCTTGCAGCAGCAAGAAGTCTCCTTCAATTCTGACGGCATCTGATCACTGGAGGTGAAATGGTATACAGTACGTGTGTTGAAATGGGGGGATTACATTGAAAATGAGTAAGTAAAATTTTCTCAGAAATTTTTCTTTTAATATTCAAGAAGAAAAACTATTGATCATCCCTTGTATTTCTCTGATAAGGTACATTGCCAAGTTCCTCATATTTGCTTGTACTATTGAATTATTCTATGTTTGTTAAAACTACAGTTCCCTTGTAAAGGGAACCATGGGCCACATGAATCAGATATTGGATGCATGACTGCAGCCAGGTACATTTTACTCTGACATTTCAGAGTACCCATACTTCGAAAAACCCAGCTGTGGACTATGTGTCTCAGATTACTAGTATGAAGCAGTCCCCAGCCGGTCTGTCTCCGCCTCCCTCCAGTTGACTGACAGGTCTCTCCCTATGTATGTCCATAAGGAGAGACTTGTTATTCATGGAAAGGTGGGTGGGAAAGCCAGATGGAGATCACATCAGACTAGTCAGCCGAAACAAAGTTTCCGACAGGCTTTATAAAGTAAGTTTACTCCGCAACATTTCAGAGTTAAATGCACAATTATACAGCCAATGTCTGATTCATGATGCCTAGGTTTAAGGCAGCACGAATCTGATGACAGGTTCCTTTTAGTAAAAATTAAGATGCTTATTAACGTCTCTCTATAAAAAGAAACCTTGAATACAGGGATGTTCGATTGCTCAGTTAAAGAGGTCATACAGTATTAGCATCATCCTCTATACCTATCAAATGTATTTCTGGCTTTAAACCAGAGACAAGACTGCAGCTAAAAAGCAATCTCACATATCTATTCTGAAGTTGAAGCAGTGCGAACAACAATGATTTAGCCAGAATACAGCAATCCATTTATGATAGCGCTTCATAAGACAATAATAGCGGGAGTTCACTGTTGTACCAAGGTTAATGATTTCAATAGACGGTGAATAAGCGAAGTACGTCTATGCTCAGCAACACATTATTGAGACTTGCTAAAATTAGATTTAAAGTTTTATGGCAGAAAGTAGCTGAACAGTATTTTTGGTAACAAAAAAGCAGAGGAACTACTTTCTACAGTCTGAACATGTGGTTTATTCATTGCATGTACTGCAGTTATACATTCTATACATACAGTGGGGCAAAAAAGTATTTAGTCAGTCAGCAATAGTGCAAGTTCCACCACTTAAAAAAATGAAAGGCGTCTGTAATTTACATCATAGGTAGACCTCAACTATGGGAGACAAACTGAGAAAAAAAAATCCAGAAAATCACATTGTCTGTTTTTTTATCATTTTATTTGCATATTATGGTGGAAAATAAGTATTTGGTCAGAAACAAAATTTCATCTCAATACTTTGTAATATATCCTTTGTTGGCAATGACAGAGGTCAAACGTTTTCTGTAAGTCTTCACAAGGTTGCCACACACTGTTGTTGGTATGTTGGCCCATTCCTCCATGCAGATCTCCTCTAGAGCAGTGATGTTTGGAACAAAACAAAATCCTCTAAACTGCATGCTCGCAAACGCCAGAAGCCTGACAAACAAGATGGAAGAACTAGAAGCAGAAATATCTACCGGTAACTTTGACATAGTGGGAATAACCGAGACATGGTTAGATGAAAGCTATGACTGGGCAGTTAACTTACAGGGTTACAGTCTGTTTAGAAAGGATCGTAAAAATCGGAGAGGAGGAGGGGTTTGTCTCTATGTAAAGTCTTGTCTAAAGTCCACTTTAAGGGAGGATATTAGCGAAGGAAATGAGGATGTCGAGTCCATATGGGTCGAAATTCATGGAGGGAAAAATGGTAACAAAATTCTCATTGGGGTCTGTTACAAACCCCCAAATATAACAGAAACCATTGAAAGTCTACTTCTAAAGCAGATAGATGAAGCTGCAACCCATAATGAGGTCCTGGTTATGGGGGACTTTAACTATCCGGATATTAACTGGGAAACAGAAACCTGTGAAACCCATAAAGGCAACAGGTTTCTGCTAATAACCAAGAAAAATTATCTTTCACAATTGGTGCAGAATCCAACCAGAGGAGCAGAACTTTTAGACCTAATACTATTTAATGGACCTGACAGAATAACAAATCTGCAGGTGGTCGGGCATCTAGGAAATACCGACCACAATATTGTACAGTTTCACCTGTCTTTCACCTGTCTTTCACTAGGGGGACTTGTCAGGGAGTCACAAAAACACTGAACTTTAGGAAGGCAAAGTTTGACCAGCTTAGAGATGCCCTTAATCTGGTAGACTGGTACAATATCCTCAGAAATAAGTATACAGATAATAAATGGGAAATGTTTAAGAACATCCTAAATAGGCACTGTAAGCGGTTTATACCTTGTGGGAATAAAAGGACTAGAAATAGGAAAAACCCAATGTGGCTAAACAAAGAAGTAAGACAGGCAATTAACAGTAAAAAGAAAGCATTTGCACTACTAAAGCAGGATGGCACCATTGAAGCTCTAAAAAACTATAGGGAGAAAAATACTTTATCTAAAAAACTAATTAAAGCTGCCAAAAAGGAAACAGAGAAGCACATTGCTAAGGAGAGTAAAACTAATCCCAAACTGTTCTTCAACTATATAAATAGTAAAAGAATAAAAACTGAAAATGTAGGCTCCTTAAAAAATAGTGAGGAAAGAATGGTTGTAGATGACGAGGAAAAAGCTAACATATTAAACACCTTCTTCTCCACGGTATTCACGGTGGAAAATGAAATGCTAGGTGAAATCCCAAGAAACAATGAAAACCCTATATTAAGGGTCACCAATCTAACCCAAGAAGAGGTGCGAAACCGGCTAAATAAGATTAAAATAGATAAATCTCCGGGTCCGGATGGCATACACCCACGAGTACTAAGAGAACTAAGTAATGTAATAGATAAACCATTATTTCTTATTTTTAGGGACTCTATAGCGACAGGGTCTGTTCCGCAGGATTGGCGCATAGCAAATGTGGTGCCAATATTCAAAAAGGGCTCTAAAAGTGAACCTGGAAATTATAGGCCAGTAAGTCTAACCTCTATTGTTGGTAAAATATTTGAAGGGTTTCTGAGGGATGTTATTCTGGATTATCTCAATGAGAATAACTGTTTAACTCCATATCAGCATGGGTTTATGAGAAATCGCTCCTGTCAAACCAATCTAATCTGTTTTTATGAAGAGGTAAGCTATAGGCTGGACCACGATGAGTCATTGGACGTGGTATATCTCGATTTTTCCAAAGCGTTTGATACCGTGCCGCACAAGAGGTTGGTACACAAAATGAGAATGCTTGGTCTGGGGGAAAATGTGTGTAAATGGGTTAGTAACTGGCTTAGTGATAGAAAGCAGAGGGTGGTGATAAATGGTATAGTCTCTAACTGGGTCGCTGTGACCAGTGGGGTACCGCAGGGGTCAGTATTGGGACCTGTTCTCTTCAACATATTCATTAATGATCTGGTAGAAGGTTTACACAGTAAAATATCGATATTTGCAGATGATACAAAACTATGTAAAGCAGTTAATACAAGAGAAGATAGTATTCTGCTACAGATGGATCTGGATAAGTTGGAAACTTGGGCTGAAAGGTGGCAGATGAGGTTTAACAATGATAAATGTAAGGTTATACACATGGGAAGAAGGAATCAATATCACCATTACACACTGAATGGGAAACCACTGGGTAAATCTGACAGGGAGAAGGACTTGGGGATCCTAGTTAATGATAAACTTACCTGGAGCAGCCAGTGCCAGGCAGCAGCTGCCAAGGCAAACAGGATCATGGGGTGCATTAAAAGAGGTCTGGATACACATGATCAGAGCATTATACTGCCTCTGTACAAATCCCTAGTTAGACCGCACATGGAGTACTGTGTCCAGTTTTGGGCACCGGTGCTCAGGAAGGATATAATGGAACTAGAGAGAGTACAAAAAAGGGCAACAAAATTAATAAAGGGGATGGGAGAACTACAATACCCAGATAGATTAGCGAAATTAGGATTATTTAGTCTAGAAAAAAGACGACTGAGGGGCGATCTAATAACCATGTATAAGTATATAAGGGGACAATACAAATATCTCGCTGAGGATCTGTTTATACCAAGGAAGGTGACAGGCACAAGGGGGCATTCTTTGCGTCTGGAGGAGAGAAGGTTTTTCCACCAACATAGAAGAGGATTCTTTACTGTTAGGGCAGTGAGAATCTGGAATTGCTTGCCTGAGGAGGTGGTGATGGCGAACTCAGTCGAGGGGTTCAAGAGAGGCCTGGATGTCTTCCTGGAGCAGAACAATATTGTATCATACAATTAGGTTCTGTAGAAGGACGTAGATCTGGGGATTTATTATGATGGAATATAGGCTGAACTGGATGGACAAATGTCTTTTTTCGGCCTTACTAACTATGTTACTATGTTACTATGTTTTTGGCTTTTCGCTTGGCAACACGGACTTTCAACTCCCTCCAAAGGTTTTCTATAGGGTTGAGATCTGGAGACTGGCTAGGCCACTCCAGGACCTTGAAATGCTTCTTACGAAGCCACTCCTTCGTTGCCTTGGCGGTGTGCTTTGGATCATTGTCATGTTGAAAGACTCAGCCATGTTTCATCTTCAATGCCCTTGCTGATGGAAGGAGGTTTGCACTCAAAATCTCACGATACATGGCCCCATTCATTCTTTCATGTACCCAGATCAGTTGTCCTGGCCCCTTTGCGGAGAAACAGACCCAAAGCATGATGTTTCCACCACCATGCTTTACAGTAGGTATGGTGTTTGATGGATGCAACTCAGTATTCTTTTTCCTCCAAACACGACAAGTTGTGTTTCTACCAAACAGTTCCAGTTTGGTTTCATCAGACCATAGGACATTCTCCCAAAACTCCTCTGGATCATCCAAATGCTCTCTAGCAAACTTCAGACGGGCCCGGACATGTACTGGCTTAAGCAGTGGGACACGTCTGGCACTGCAGGATCTGAGTCCATGGTGGCGTAGTGTGTTACTTATGGTAGGCCTTGTTACATTGGTCCCAGCTCTCTGCAGTTCATTCACTAGGTCCCCCCGCGTGGTTCTGGGATTTTTGCTCACCGTTCTTGTGATCATTCTGACCCCACGGGGTGGGATTTTGCGTGGAGCCCCAGATCGAGGGAGATTATCAGTGGTCTTGTATGTCTTCCATTTTCTAATTATTGCTCCCACTGTTGATTTCTTCACTCCAAGCTGGTTGGCTATTGCAGATTCAGTCTTCCCAGCCTGGTGCAGGGCTACAATTTGCTTTCTGGTGTCCTTTGACAGCTCTTTGGTCTTCACCATAGTGGAGTTTGGAGTCAGACTGTTTGAGGGTGTGCACAGGTGTCTTTTTATACTGATAACAAGTTTAAACAGGTGCCATTACTACAGGTAATGAATGAGTGGAGGAAAGAGGAGACTCTTAAAGAAGAAGTTACAGGTCTGTGAGAGCCAGAAATCTTGATTGTTTGTTTCTGACCAAATACTTATTTTCCACCATAATATGCAAATAAAATGTTAAAAAAACAGACAATGTGATTTTCTGGATTTTTTTTTCTCAGTTTGTCTCCCATAGTTGAGGTCTACCTATGATGTAAATTACAGACGCCTCTCATCTTTTTAAGTGGTGGAACTTGCACTATTGCTGACTGACTAAATACTTTTTTGCCCCACTGTATACTGTACAAGATGTGTATATTATATATAATACACATAATATGATATTCGTAACAGTTATTAGCCCATCGTATTTATGTTCCATTAGTCAGTTTCAGCTGCATCAAAAAATATATGAAAAAAAAAACTTAGATGGGACCCTTTCTCATTGCGGAAATCCAACTGGTGTAGCGGGCCTTACAAGCAAAGCTCCTGGTGAAAAGTATGTAAATTCGTTCCTCTCTAAAAGGGATAAACTGTCTCAACTGACCAGCAGATTATTGTCCAACCCATAAAGGAACCTTGAAACATGAAAACACCTGAATAAACATGATGAAGAGACAGGTTAAGCTGAAAACCATTGTAATTTTTCAAGGCTCTCTTAATGGTCAGACATTAACTGTCAGGGTAGCTGCCTAAAAGTGACAAAAGAAAGCCAGTTTACTTCCTTCGGGGGAGAGCTCATCTGTAGAGATTGATGATATCACAGATTGTGCTTTTCAGACTGTGGCATAGAATACTGCTAATGTGCCATATGATGGTATTGTTTTGTAGCATAAATTTTCATCTGACAATGTTGTGGCATATTCACCAGCCCTCCGTGCAGCCGAGCAAATAATTGCTAAATTTTAATTGAGATTAACAGAAGAAATAATCTTGAAAACAAGAAGATGCGATACTATATTTTCAGGTAGGGATGAGCAAACCCGAACTGGCTCCCTCCCAGCCTAATAGCACCAGCATTCTGGAATGCTGTAGATAAGCCCCAGATGTATCCTGAAAGATGAGAAAAAGAGGTTAGATTATACTCACCCAGGGGCAGTCCAGCTGCGGTCCGGGTCCAATGTGCGACGCAGTCCGGTCTGGGGCCTCCCATCTTCTCACGATGATACCCTCTTCTTTCATTCACG
Source organism: Ranitomeya imitator (assembly GCF_032444005.1). Classification (NCBI taxonomy): domain Eukaryota; kingdom Metazoa; phylum Chordata; class Amphibia; order Anura; family Dendrobatidae; genus Ranitomeya; species Ranitomeya imitator. Next base: position 66,939,942 of record NC_091288.1, read on the forward strand.
CAGCGGCTCCTGCGCAGGCGTACTTTGTCTGCCCTGTTGAGGGCAGAGCAAAGAACTGCAGTGCGCAGTGGCCAGGAAAGATCAGAGAGGCCTACCTGTATACCACATATTAACCACTTTATGACATCAGACGGGATAGTACGTCTGAGGTCAGAACCTCCGCTTTGATGCGGGCTCCGGCAGTGAGCCCGCATCAAAGCCGAGACATGTCAGCTGTTTTGTACAGTTGACATGTGCCCACAATAGCAGCGGGTGGAATCGCGATCCACCAGCCGCTATTAACTAGTTAAATGCCACTGTCAAATGCTGACAGCAACATTTAACTAGCGCTTCCGGCCATCACGCCGGAAATGAGTACATCGCTGACACCCGTCACGTGATCGGGGGTCAGCGATGCGTCAGCATGACAACCAGAGGTCTATTGAAGACCTCTATGGCCTGATTGCTGTGAGCACCACCCTGTGGTCGGTGATCAAAGCAATGCAGTAAATCTTTCCAAAGACATACTGATAGGGAATTCAGATTGTGAGCCCCATCGGGGACAGTGATGATAATGTGTGCAAAATGTAAAGCACTGCGTAAAATGTTAGCGCTATATAAAAATAAAGATTATTATTATTTATTATTATTAATCTACTACATATTAGCGATCTGAGCATCACTCCTATGTAGCAGAGCCGATCAGGCTATGCCAGCTTCTAGCCACCCATGGAGGCTATTGAAGCATGGCAAAAGTATAAAAAAAGTTTTAAAAAATATGAAAAAAATAAAAAAATATAAAAGTTTAAGTTACCCCCCTTTCTCCCCATTCAAAATAAAACAATAAAAGAAAAAAAATCAAACCTACACATATTTGGTATCGCCAAGTTCAGAATCGCCCGATCTATCAATAAAAAAAGGATTAACCAGATTGCTAAATGGTGTAGCGATAAAAAAATTAAAAATGCCAGAATTACGTTTTTTTGGTCACCGCGACATTGCATTAAAATGCAATAACGGGCGATCAAAAAATGTATCTGCACCAAAATGGTATAATTAAAAACATCAGCTCAGCACGCAAAAAATAAGCGATCAATCAACCCCAGATCACGAAAAATGGAGACACTACGGGTATCGGAAAATTGCACAATTTGTTTTTTAAGAAAGTTTGGAATTTTTTTTAACACTTAGATAAAAAATAACCTAGACATGTTTGGTGTCTATGAACTCGTAATGAACTGGAAAATCAAAATGGCTTGTCAGTTTTAGCATTTAGTGAACCAGGCAAAAAAGTCAAACAAAAAACAAGTGTAGGATTGCACTTTTTCGCAATTTCAGCACACTTGGAATCTATTTCTCGTTTTCTAGTACATGACTTGCTAAAAACAATGATGTTGTTCAAAAGAACAACTTGTCCCTCAAAAAATAAGCCCTCACATGGCCATATTGAAGGAAAAGTATAAAAGTTATGGCACTGGGAAGGAGGGGAGCGAAAAACAAAAACGCAAAACTGAAAAAAGCTGGTGTCATGAAGGGGCTAATGGTCTTAATGCTGAGAAATCTTATATACTTTCTTTATGTTAATGATTTCTTCCAGGTGCCTTCATTGTAATTGTCACGGGGTTACCACGATAGTGTTGAGCCAGAAGACAACAGCATCTTATTGCTCCTACGCTGGCATTGAGAAGAAGCACTTCTCCTTCATTTTAAATGTGTTTATTTCTTCTGGCAGAACAGGAGTTAACCGGCAATGTTAAAAATCCCTGTTCATAGGTGAGCTCGGTTAGCCACTCCTTTCCCCTTTATAATCTGGGCTCTGTTACTAATTCTTGTCAGAGCAAGTATTTGCTGCATGGCTAACGGAGGGAGAGGAGTTCATATGAGGAGAGTTGGAGGAGTTATCTGTGACTGTTGCTTGGTTTGTATGTGTGGTAATTCCCTATCCTTCTCTATTTTGGTTTATTCCTCTACCTCCACGCCCCGATGCATGTGAGGGAATATTTAGTATGCCTGGAGTTTTCTGTTAACCCTAGTTTGTGTTGCCTTGTTTGTTGGGTTGGTGTACTTTGATGCACAGTAGCGCCCCTCTTCCCTGGGTGGGAGAAGAGAACAAATGGAGGGCTAACTCAGGAGATAAGGCAATGGTGGAGCCCCCGGGATCCTCACCTTCACAAGTATACCGGGGAGTAGGGTGAGCTAGGGCACCCCTATTGTTAAGGACAGGGAATGAGCCCCTGGTCCCGGATCACCCGACAGCTGTGTCGTGACAATAATACCTCCTCCCATCAGCATCAGTTACGACCCTGGAATCCTGCGTCCTGCACTCGCTCAGATATAAATACCTCATCCTCCCTTCTGTGGGCACTACATTCAGGCATCTTCTGCGGAGGCACCGGCGACTTCTGCTCCAGTGACCTCAGGTGTGCTCTCTCCACTTCCTCCCTGCATAGTCATCGCCATGTACACATGGTTCCCAGCTATGTCTGTGCAGGGAGGAAGTGGGGAGAGTATCTTATCGGAGCACACATCGGAGGTCATAGTGACTCGCCGGCGCCTGCGCAGAAGTTCCCTGAATACACTGCACATAGAAATTAGGAAGAGGTATGGATTTCTAAGGAATTGCAGGGCGCAGGCCCAGGATTCCTGGGCTGTAACTGACACTGATGGGAGGAGGTAAGAATTACAATGAAGACAGGAGGCAGGTAACAAGCTGACCATCTGCAGTATGATCACACAGTCCTAGACATGTATGATCGTCACATGTCAAGAACTGATTTTCTCATGAGGTTAACAAGTGAAAACCTCATTATTTCTTTCATAAAGCTATATGGACATTTGAAGTCAGGATAACAAAACTCTAAATGATATAATATTCTATAAAAAAAAATCCTCCACTTGTCAAACAAAACATTTTTAAACTGCATAAACAACCAAATAGATTGTGTCACTGGTTGGTAGAAAAAAAAAAAAAAAACTGTACAAAATGCGTCCAATCATTAAAATGATTTAAAAGTTTCTTCTTTATCACTCTGTAAAGGAAGTCACTTTTTTGTAGCAACATGTCTATATAGGGGAGTGTCACAACTTAAAAAAAAATTACTGCTGAGTGCAATGTTTCCATGACGATAGATACAATTCCAATTTCATGATCTCTGAAAAGAACAAGCTACAGCCTTTAATTTGCCAATTTTTTTTTACAGATTGAATTTGAAAGGAGCATTTTGTTGTAGTTGCTATTTTCCTGACTGTAATATACAATATAAAAATATACAGAATGGGATTTGACTAAAAATATTCATCTTTGTCCTATAAAATTATTTAAAAAAAACAACGATATATATGAAACCTTATCCAAAAAGAAAACAATATATAATATACAAAAAAATAATAAATAATAATTTGCACTCTGTATTTTAATCATCTTTCAAAAATAATGAATATTACACATCATAATCTCCCTGCTTTTCAATACACTTTGTCCATCTGTCAACAAACTTTTATATTCCCTCATAAAAAAAAAAACATTTTAGGTTGAGTTTCAAGCCTCAAATGCACTGCTGGCTTCACTTCTTTATCAGTTGTGAATAGTGTTGAGCGATACCTTCCGATATTTGAAAGTATCGGTATCGGATGGTATCGGCCGATACCGGCAAAATATCGGATCTCGCCGATACCGATTCCCAATACCAATGCAAGTCAATGGGACACAAATATCGGAAGGTATCCTGGATGGTTCCCAGGGTCTGAAGGTGAGGAAACTCTCCTACAGGCCCTGGGATCCATATTCATGTAAAAAATAAAGAATAAAAATAATAAATATGGATATACTCACCCCCCCGAAGGACCCTGGCTGTCACCGCTGCGAGCGTCTGCCTCCGTTCCCGAGAATTGCAGAGAGTGAAGGACCTTCGATGACGTGAGTAGTCAGGTGACCGGTCACTTGACCGCTCACGTGACCGCGACGTCATCGAAGGTCCTTCACTCTCTGCAATTCTCGGGAACGGAGGCAGACGCTTGCAGCGGTGACAGCCAGGGTTCGACAGAGGGGTGAGTATATCCATATTTATTATTTTTATTCTTTACATTAATATGGATCCCAAGGCCTGAAGGAGAGTTTCCTCTCCTCCAGACCCTGGGAACCATACGCACCGCACACGCAGGTTCCGATTTCCGATATCACAAAAATATCGGAACTCGGTATCGGAATTCCGATACAGCAAGTATCGGCCGATACCCGATACTTGCAGTATCGGAATGCTCAACACTAGTTGTGAATCTTCTTCAGGTGATAGACTAACGGGGCAAGATCAGGATCTATAGGAAAGATCTTTAAAAGAGAATTTGTCACCAGGTGTTTGCTACCTCATCTGAAAGCAGCATAATATAGGAAAATAGACCTTGATTCCAATGGTGTATCAATTACTTTCCAGGGTGCAGCAGTTGTGACTCAATCAGAGCTCTTAGATGTATCATGAAGCAGAGCTGAGAAAACTAACTCCACAAACACCAAGCTCACTATGTACATTGTATATTAACAGTGAACTGCTTATCAAAGGAGGAAGAATGTTAGACTAGTAGTCTAGCTGCTCTTTCTTCATGCAAATCACAGTGGGGCAACCACTGTTTGTAAAAATGTAAAAAAAATAAGTATTTAACAATAAAGAAATGTGAAAGAAACCCCACATATTCATCATCAACATGTCCAGAAAAGTCCAGTTGCTCTAAATATAAAATTAATTAACACAATCTGTATAAAATATAAAGAAAAAAAATCAAAATGCCAGAATTGCGGTGGGGGTAAATTGGTTTCTGCAACTCCACAGAAAAAAATGCTTAAACAGGTCACCACACAAAAAAAACAAGCCCCAGCATAGCTCCATCAACTGAAAAATAATACGAATTACTTTTTCTGCCCTGTTGAGAGCAGAACAAAGTACTTCAGTGCGCAGGTGGCGGGAAAGGTCAGAGAGGCCCAGCGCCTGCGCACTGCAGTACTTTTCTCTGCCCTCAACAGGGCAGACAAAGTACGCCTGTGCAGGAGCCATGACAGGAAGACAAGAAGAAGACGTCATCGCATGAAGATAGGAGGCGCTAGACCCGGATCGCAATGCCCATTAGACCGGACCGCAGTGGGACCACCCCTGGGTGAGTATAATATAACCTGTCTTTCTTACCTTTCGGGTTACATCGGGGGCTTATCTACAGCATTATAGAATGCTGTAGATAAGCCCCTGATGCTGGTGGGCTTAACTCATATACGATTTTTGGGGTGACAGGTTCCCTTTAAGGTGGATGCCTTATTACCTAAACTACAAAAAGGAGTAGTTATTGCTGCTATAAGTTCTGACCTTGAAAAAGGGTTGTAGAGGCTCAGGGGGACGCCACGACTGCCTGTCCTATAAGTATAAGTAAACTGTTTGTACCTGTGAATCTACACCTTAAAGTTATAAGTGAACTTCATGATTCGGTCTTAGCTGGACACCACAGATCTACTTACCCAGCATTTTAGGTGGTCTGGGGTGCATCAGGATGTTCAAGAGTATCCCCTGACGAAGGCAACAAGCTGAACTGCACGTTGGGTTGGCACGCCATCCTGTGAGAGAGGGACTACACTACTTCTGTAAGCACTTTATGATCATTTTGATCACTAATTTGTCTATTATACTTTGAATTATTGAAGCTCCTTTTTATAGTATTGCTTTTCTAATGTATTTGCACTTCACTTTATAACTTTGGCTTATTAGCATTGCTTTGATTACGGAGATTTTCTCTCTTTTACACTGATGCACTTAGTACTTTTATGGTGCACAGATTTTTGACATTATTTAATCATCTAATATACACTTTTTTATACATATTTTTTCACTTATTTTTATGATTTTCACTTGTTTTACACAATTTTTCTCTTATTTTACATTACGAATTGCAATTTTAGTCTTATTAAATCTTTATATGTATCTATGTATATACGGATGTGCGGCCTTACAACGTTAAATTGTCCTTGCATACATTGTTTTTTGCTCCCATTATTGTTCTTGTTTTGATATTATTTAATAAAATATTACTTTTTTATTCTGACTTTTTGGTCAGTTTGTTTCTCTTTGTGTTTTCCCAGTATTTTCTTATTGTCCGTGATTTGGTTTACATTGTCCTATTCTTGTGGTTGCTGGATTTAATTGGTAATTTAATAGGATATAATTTTAGAATTTTGTGTTTTCACAATCTTTGCACCCATCAGCATTCCTTTGTTTCTTCTTTTTCTTCTGGTGTTCCAGAGTATATAGCTGCCTGTAGTGAGTGTGCACGCTCTAAGATCTCATACTCATCTGTCTGGGTCGCTTCAACCATTGGCGATTCCCAGTAGACCTTGGATTTATTAATCAGTAGATTTCATTATTGATTTTCCAGAATCTGCAGGTAATATAGTTACTGCTCCTGGCACTAAGTTGGGTGTCAGCAGTCAGAATCAGCAGACACCCGATGGCGATCGCATGCGCACAGCGTGAACGTACTCAGTATGTCCAAGGTCGGGAAGCATATCCTAACCAGGACATACTGAGCAAGTCCAACATCATGACGGGGTTAAATGTTTCTGGACCCAATTGTATAGGCTCATACATATACATACATATGTGTTATGTATCAGGACTGGTATTAGATAAAGTGTTGCCTGCATAAATGTAAAAATAGGGCTTCAAACGCTAACAAGTTGTACCATCACACACAACCATTTAGAGTACAATTACACTACCCAGTTCCAATTAAGACAAACGCCAATTGACTATATTACCGCAGTTCAGAGCTTATTTATTTGCCTCTTTACACAAACGGAAAAAGAATGTCTGGAACAGACCGATGACTAATACAATTGTTCTGTCCTCATATACTTATGTTATCAGCAGCACATCCGCCATTTTGTTCCGGCATAAACGATTCAATGAAGTGATGAATAACAGTTTTTCTCATTCATTGGCGATTGCTAATATGTTTACATATATACACGTGAATATGCAGCAAGTATTTTAAAAAATATTATTGCTACATACACTCCATATTACAAAAAAACAGATTATGTATATTACATACATAATTTAATGTGTATTACACACACTATGTTAGGGTGCTCTCATCAAATATTGATTTGATTTAGTTTTTTCTTTTCTTCATTCACTTTGCACTATTTGCAGGTCTGGATATAGCAAATTAATTCATGAAGCGTCGCCAGCAGGAAGTTGTTTGATTGCTTTCACTTTGCATTTTGTTAATTAATAAAAATAAACTATTAACACTTCTATATTTTTTTAAAGCATTCTTACTTTGGAGCATTTTTCCACACTTGCCTACAACTTTTTCACAGTGCTGTGCACATACTATATATTGTATGTACAGAGAGAAAGAGCGAGAAGTAGCAAGCGCCATCTGGTGTTTTACAACATCACAGTTGTGTCCTTTTCACTTTTGCTCTTGCGTTGACATAATGTATTTGAGATGTGTGGAGTGGGATGAATAGCTTTGAAACAAAAAAAACATGATTTTATGATGGTCATTCACAAGACGTCTATGGTATAATCACACGCTATGCACGGCAATCCAGTTGTTACACTGTGAAATGCATTTGTTTCTGGACAATTTGGAGTCCTTCACCAAATTCAAGTAGGTTTTTTAACAGCAAATATGCAGAAAACATATAGCACCTACACAGTGGACGCGAAAAGTCTACACACCCTTGTTAAAATGCCAGGCTTTTGTAATGCAAAAAAATCATACCAAGAAAAAATAGTTTAGAACTTTTTTCCATCTTTAATGTCAATCATAATCTGAACTAATCAATCAAGAAACAAAATTTTTTAGAAATAATAATATGGTTGCATGAATAAATTCAGACTTAGCCAGTAACAGTTAAACTCATACTAAATAGTAGTCAGTACACAGCTATCATTTACAGTAATTATCATTAATTGTTCTAGTAGGATTTTCCTGAAAATTTCTTAGCTGCATTTTTACAACAAAAGTCATGATTCATAAACAGCTTACAACACAGCACATGGATCTCATTGTTGAAAGTCATTAGTTAGAAGAAGAGAGCAAAAAAAATTCCAAGGCATTAGATACATCATAGAAAAGTGTGAGTATAGTCATGCAGAAGTGGCGTAAGTTTGGCACTCCTCCATTCAGATTTTCTATAGATCTTTCAAGTTTCGGGGCTGTTGCTGGACAACATTAAGTTTCAGCTCCCTCCAAAGATTTTTTATTGGGTTTAGGTCTTGAGACTGGATAGGCACTCCATGACCTTGAAATGTTTCTTACAGAGCCACTCCTTAGTTGCCATGGCTGAGTGTTTCGGGTCATCGTCATGGTGGAAGACCCAGCCATGATTCATCGTCAATACTTTTACCCGTGGAAGAAGGTTGCTGTCCAAAACATCACGAAACATGACCCAATCCATCCTTCCTTCAATACAGTGCAGTTGTCCTATCCCTTTGCAGAAACAAATCCTCAAAATATGATGTTTCCCCCAACATACTTCATGGTTAAGATGGTGTTCTTTGGGTTGTACTCACTCTTCTTCCTCTAAACATGGTGAGCAGCATTGATACCAAAAAGTTGCATTTTTGTCTCATCTGACCACATGACCTTCTCCTATGCCTCCTTTGGCTCATCCAGATGGTCATTGGCGAACTTTAAATGGGCCTGGGCATGTGCTGATGTTGCCTTCTCCCAAAACTGCTTCTCAATTGTCCTGTAGCCTATCCCAGCCTTGTGCAGGTCTACAATTTTGTCCCTAGTGTCTTTAGACAGCTCTTTGATCTTGGCCATTGTGGAGAGGTGTTGGAGTGTTATTGAGTGTGTGGATAGGTGTCTTATACAGGTAACGAGGTCAAACAGGTGCAATTAATACAGGTAATGAGTGCAGAGTAGGAGGGCTTCTTAAAAAAAAAAATAAAGCTGTAAGAGCCAGAATTCTTGCTGGTTGGTAGGTGATCAAATACTTATGTCATGCAAACAGTTCAATTTAATTATTTTTAAAATCATACAATAGGATTTTATGTTTGTTTTTTTTAGATAATTTCTCTCACAGATGAAATCTACAGAACTGTCCATTCTTTGTGGGTGGGAAAACTTGCAAAATCAGCAGTGTATCAAATATTTATTTCCCCCACTGCATCCTAAGGTAAAGGTACCGTAACCTGGACATGCCCCTGGAAGAAGTGAGGTGAAACAGCGTTGGGTGGTGGGGTACAGTGCCTGGGACACCATAGTAAGTGACCATATTTATTTTCAGGTAACTTTACCCATTTTTTTATGGTAATGTTGCTATGAGATATATAGAAACCCGGGAATCAAACTAGCTTAGCCCTAAGAGTAGTGATAGGTATATACTGTACTTTATTACTGGTAGCACCTGCACTTTTGTTGTTCAGTACTCTAAGCTACTTTGTTTTGACCCTCACATTAGATCTTAGGTTTCTCCATGTGTCCCTATTACAAAGTATTCCCTGTCATTTTATAGATTTTTTCAAGTACCATATCTTCTCAACAGAATTCTAACTTTTAATATTTAGAAATTTTACATTTTCTTCTTATCCTTGGATTATACACCTATTCCTAGGCTGTAGTTACTATATGCTTAGTGAAGTGTTACGTATTTACTTAGGATTTTGAGACTATAATTATGATTTTTTTAATGTCCAGTGTACCAGAAAGTTCTATTAAATACACTAAAAAGTTAGGAATATCTGGCTAAGACTTTTGTGAAGCCGTACAGTAATCATAAATCCAAACATACCACTCACATGTAGAGCTTTGATGTTTCCACATACAAGTGTCTGCACCCTGCACAGATGACATTGGTTGCTGTTTTGACCCTCCGCACAATACATACCTCGACTGACCTTACTTATCTGTATCATTGTTTTCATTATGTCAGCTGTTCCTGACAGGCAGCAAATTGTTTTTATGAACGCCAAATCTGACAGTAAAGAAAACCGCTTTTGAGGCCTATTTTAGAATGACCTCAATATCTCATCTCTGCTCTGCAGTCACACAGAAGACATACTGCGGTCTGGAGTCTATACAAAGTTACCTATATATGCTATGGGATTGAAGAGTTACATTTCACCCTCAGAATGATTTTTTTATTTCCTGCATGTAAGAGTGATGTCACTTGACAGTGTATGAAAGGTCACCTTAAAAAGTAAAAAAATTTCTATTTATGTACCTCAACATTGATATTGCAACACCAAGAAAGAAAGAGCGTAGAATTATAGAAATCACAGAAGTGATAGGTGTTAGTGATAAGCAAATGATTAAAACATGGAAACAAAACATTTAAAACATCTTAATTTATTAGTTATTGAGTATGAGGAACAGGGCCGGCAATAGCACCCTGCGCACCCGGGCAAGTGCCGAGGAATTGGACAAAGGGGGGCCACTTGCCATCGGGGCCAGGGCCGCTCCACCAGCAGCTGTGCAGGGCCACCGGCGCTGTTTGATTGCCATCACTTAAAAAAGACATGGCCACGCGCATTGCAGTGTGCATCTGCTCGTAATGACGCAGTAGGGGTGAGACACAGGAAAAATTAAAGGCACAGTGCGACCAGGCCGCATCATTACTAGCAGATTCAGCAGCATAGTGCACAGAACGAGGCCATGTCTGTTTAAGGCTGATTTCACATTTGCGGATGGAGGTGCTACAGAGAGCTGCGTACGTCCTCCATGAAGCTCCGCCCACCACCGCACCTCCTCCGGTCAGCTCCGCCTATGTCGGCATGCGGCGTGCGTACATTATCGTTACCATGAGGTACGCAGGCCATGCCAATCTATGCAGATGCCTCCGCATGTGTCGTTTTGACGGTGTGGTGAATGCACCAAATTGCAACTCAATGCTTTCGGCGCAGGTCGCCGCACCGTCAAAACGACGCATGCGGAGGCATCCACATACATCGGCAAATTGTACCAAATTGTAAAGATAATGCACGCAGCGTGCCGATGTAGGTGGGGCTGACCGGAGGTGTGGCGGTGGGCGGAGTTTCACAGAGGACATACGCAGCCCTCCGCAGCACCTCCATCCACAAATGTGAAACCAGCCTAAGTGTAAGCAATAAAGCAGCGCAGCCTCCACAGCCAGATGCTAGAGGAGCTGGACAGGAGACAAGATGGGGGCTGGTGCTGGCTTCACCATATTAAAAAATATTTCTAATGTGTCTGTATGTCTGTGTATGATGCGTATATCTCTGTATGTCAGTGTGTATGACTGTGTATATATTGTATATATCTATGTCTTCTTATATGTGTTTTTGTAAATTTGTTTTCTAATATGTATATGTATGTATGCCTACGTATCTGTGTATGTTTGTGTATGTGCATTTCTGCATTTTGTATGTGTGCAAATCTGCGTATGTGCACATGTCTACGTACCATGTAAACATGTCTGCATACTGTATATGGAGACACGGGGAGGACTGCAGGTGCCCTAGTTCGCTAGCCAAAATGACATGGACCAGGGATCATCCTGTGGAACACCTGCTCTCCCTTTAGCTCGGGCATAATGCTATTCAGACAACACAGGGTGAGGGTAAAACTGTGTAGCAATACTTTATTGAACCACAAAACAGGCAGATAACACGTAGAACTGTCCCAGCAAAATACCCCAAGATGGTGCACATTAGAGAGTCACACCCTTCCGCTGACTCGCCGGGATAATGGCAGCTGTTACTTCAGAGCTCCCAGGGTTGACTACCCCACCTGTGGCACGCACACAGAGAGGAGGTAATGACAATCGTAGGGAAATGACAGTCAATTCAGGTACAAGGCCAGTTGACCAGAGGGTCACAACCTGGCTTCATCTTCCAGGATCAACTACCCCACCTGTGTCATGCACAAAAAGGAGGTAATGATAGGATTAGGATGATGATAGTCCATCGACGTACAAGGCCAGTTGACCCAAGGGTCACAACCTGGCTTCTCCGAACATCTCCATGGAGCCAGGCGACCGGCGGGTCCCAATCCTAGCTTTCTCCAAACATATCCAGGGTTCAGCAATGGTCAATGGAGCAGATCTGTGTTCTTCCAAGCAGGGCCAAGGTCCCCTAGGTTGTGTCCTGTAGAATAATAGATGTGTGTCCCTTGTGATGGAGCTACGATGTATTGGCAGCAGTCCTTGAGAGTACCCTGGATGTTTGGATGTCTTGGAGGAAAATCTACCTGTCTCTCTCTTGGTCTCTCTATACAGAGGCATGTAACCTATATTTTATACTTAACAAGTGTCCTTCATTTAGTATTTACATAAAGTGTAAAAACGGAGCTGAGATCTATCTGCATAGTTTTTCCTCCTCTGTTTTCAAAGTCAACAAACTATCAAGCCTACACAATGCATAATCAGTATATCAGTAAACATCACTAGTCATCAAGGATAAGAGCATACTATGTTATATCAAATATTAGCTTACAAGCCAATATTCCAGGCTGACACAAGCAAAAGTCTGTCTTCTTGACCAGCCAGAAATCAACACTTAAATACAAAAGTCAACAAATAGATAATAGTCTAGTCTTCTTGGCTTGCTAAAAATAGTCATCTGGTTAATTAAGATACAGAGTGGAGACACAACATTGTATGTGTGCATGTTTGCTTGTCTGTGCATGTCTGTGTACCATGTATACATGTCTATGTACTGTATGCGTGTGTAAGTTTGAGCACTGTGTGTGCATGTCTGCTCACTCTATGTGTGTGTGTGCATGTCTGTGCACTGTGTGTGCACATTGTATGTGTGCATGCTGGCATATTGCATGTATGTCTGCATATTGTATGTGTGCATATCTGCGTACTGTGTGTGTGTGTATGTTTGCATATTGTATGTATGCCTGTCTGTGTATTGCATATGTGCATGTCTGTATACTGTGTGTGCAAATGTCTGTGTACTGTGTGTGTGCATGTCTGCGTACTGTGTGTGCGTGCATGTCTACGTACTGTACGTGTGCACATGTCTACGTACTGTATGTGTGCGTGTATCTACGTGCTGTATCTGTGTGCATTTCTGCGTGCTGTATGTATGTGCATGTCTACATATTGTATCTATACATATCTGCACACTGTCCATGTGCGCATGTCTGCGTACTGTGTGTGCACGCGCACATGTCTACATACTGTAGGTGTGTGCATGTCTGCATATTGTATGTGTGCATGTCTGAGTACTGTATGTGTATGTCTGTATACTGTATGTGTGCATGTCTGCATATTGTATGTATACATGTCTGCATATTGTATGTGTGCATGTTTGTGTACAGTATGTGTACATGTTGCATATTGTATGTGTGCATTTCTGTGTACATTATGTGTGAATATCTGCGTATTGTATGCATGCATGTCGGCATACTGTATGTGTGCATGTCTGCGTACTGTATGTCTGCGCGTGCATGTCTGTGTACTGTGTGTGTATGCATGTCTGTGTACTGTGTTTGTGCACTTGTCTGACTATGAGAAAGGTGAGGGGGCAGGCTGGACCCTGTTTTGTATATCCATATTTCTCTGCTGTGTTGATGGGGCCCACTGAGACTCTTTTACTGGGGGCCCACAAAAACCTGTAGTCGGCCCTGATGAGGAATACTCACACTTACAAGCATTAGAATGCTTTTAATGAGGTTATTAATGGAATGTTCTGCCACGCTGAATGCAATTGGGCTTCTGTTAGCTCCTTTAGCAAATACCAACTAATTACGTCTCAAATATGTTCTCTAGGAGATAAGTCCAGAGATGCTGAAGGCCATGGCGGAACGTTTAGGTAATGCAGCCTGCTCACAGTAGCACGAGCAACATGTGGCCTGGAACTGCTGTTTGGAAAAATGACTTCTGATACAGTTTAGAGAAATGACTCCACAACTGGTTCTATGACTAAAAAAATAACACCTAAAGAGATGAACTGAAATATAACTTGGTGTGCATGCAGCATGTAGGCACATATTCACACTGACCACTAAACAGACAAAACCTTAGACAAAAACAAAATAAGCAAATACCCTGCAGTAAATAAATAAATAGCAAAAATGCATGAAAATAATATAGGGTATGTATATTATGGCCAAAGAAACATAAAAGTGATCCCATCATGTCAAGGTGACCTTATTCGGGACTATCGTAACCGTTAGTGAATATGTGCTGAGAAAGACTGATATTCGGCTAATGGACTCACAGCCATGGGAAACTAGATAAATTTATTGTGCAGCTTAAGAAAAAAGGAGGCCACACCCTTATTTGAACAGAGCACAAAAACTGAAACAAAAACCTAAAGAGATGAACTGAAACATAACTAGGTGTGCATGAAGCATGTAGGCACATATTCACACTGGCCACTATTCAGACAAAACCATGGTTCTATGACTAAATCAATGTAACCCCGTGCAGGTCATTAGTGTACCTGGAATGAAGACTAGAGGGGTATGGCTACTGTACATTGTCATCCCACAGTATAAGCCTGGGAGAAGGACAGGTGTGACGTTCCTTCGTGAAGAACTCTTCATTGCAAACGTGGTCCCAGGTTGATCTCCAGCTATCATTACAACCAAGGCAAAAGTCTGACTCTTTCATGAAGAGATGTTACCCACATGGTCTCCAAATGGAGACTGGAGGCTGGAATGGACGTTGGAATGGAGGTCAATTCTCTTCAGCAATGAGTTCAACTTTTGTGAAGGATAAAATGATATCCAGAGATTGGTATAGAGGCCATGTAGGCAAAGCCACAAAGAGACCTTTATGAGAGAAAGTCACATTGGTCCTACTCCTAAGATTATGGTGTGAGGTGGCAAAACGTAGGGCAGTAGGACCTCTCTAGTGTTCATAATGCATACACTAATAGCTCAGTGTTATATGCATTTGGTAGTGAAAACAGTGGTACGGCCACTTCTCCAAAGTGTCCCAAGAGATGTTTTTCCAACACAGCAATGCACGGCCTCATGTTGTGTTTGTGCTATTGTGAGCAGTCTGCGTAGCTTAAGATGTTGTCTGGTACTTTAAAATTGATGGCTTGTCTTTAGAATAAGACATTAATAACAGATCAATGGGGGGTGCTGCACGAAACAAAAACTGGCATATGTACATACACACGTAGAGTGCTCAACATACAGTACATGAGTACACCCCATGTCCATGGGCGCTATACAGGTATAGCATATAGGTGTTCAAAAGAGAATCATCAGACATCTGCCCCAACTTCATTTTCAGAATGGATTGTATTCACGAGAAGACAATCTAACAATATACCATCACAAAAGATTATGTGACATAGGATTTAAGAACTATAAGAATGAAAGTAACTGCTTTACTTTCCGGCTAAATAACACTCTAGTAATACAACCATTTCTGGCATATTCTGCTTCTGTTTGCTCTTTCTCTTCCATGATGTGCTGGGGTGGAAGAAGCGTGGTTGCAGGATGCTGGCACACCATGGAAATTATCATGCATTCTGCTAAAATCCCAGGGAACATGCCAGCTCTGTTATTAGATCATGCTCAGACCTGCCACTGTAACAACTGTGAGCATTAAGTTCATTTCATGATATAAAGAGGCAGAATAAAAAAACAGTGGGATAACTATATATAGCCATTCAACATTTCAAAAACAGGGAAGGGAAAGCAACATGGGTTGAGGAGGCAGAGCGCTGGGCGATCATTTACTTCCAGTCAATTACTAATTAATGAAGCACTAAGCCACAGCGAGAAATGCACAGCTGTGATTACAGAGTACATTTTAATTTCATATCATTGAGGAATTAATTTTAGGGTTCTTTGAGACAGCATCATATTTCCAAGAAATGATATTTCTGGCTGCAGTGAGTACAATTCTGAGGCTGTCAGAATGAATGGATGTTACTATGTGCTGACAATGGACTTCTGCCATGGGCAGGAGAGAGAACCAGCAAGTGAACAAAATAGCCCCTTTTCTCAGCAATCTTTCGCTCCTGATATAGACGTTGACAAGATGTGATGCTATGTGAGGCTGGACATATTGCTGCCGGTGCTGCGACATTGCCTACCTGACCCAAACACAGATAGGTTAAGCTCAAAAGTAGCATTTAAAGAGAACCTGTTTATAAACAATTTGATGTTCTGAAGAGCAGATTATAGATTATATATGGCCATAGACAGATCCAGAGGCGTAGCTAGGGTTTTGGTTCAGGGGGGCGAAACTTCTGAGTGGGCCCCTAACCAGGTAACCTTGATTACAATTCGGTGACATGCCCTAATACTGGAGGAGAACCTCAGCAAATGATTGCGCTGTTACTGAAGATAATCTCTATATACAGACCAACATGGATATTACCACCATATGGTCAGTGGTAGATACCAGCCCTACAGAACATACAGTGGGGCAAAAAAGTATTTAGTCAGTCAGCAATAGTGCAAGTTCCACCACTTAAAAAGATGAGAGGCGTCTGTAATTTACATCATAGGTAGACCTCAACTATGGGAGACAAACTGAGAAAAAAAAAATCCAGAAAATCACATTGTCTGGTTTTTTTTAACATTTTATTTGCATATTATGGTGGAAAATAAGTATTTGGTCAGAAACAAACAATCAAGATTTCTGGCTCTCACAGACCTGTAACTTCTTCTTTAAGAGTCTCCTCTTTCCTCCACTCATTACCTGTAGTAATGGCACCTGTTTAAACTTGTTATCAGTATAAAAAGACACCTGTGCAAACCCTCAAACAGTCTGACTCCAAACTCCACTATGGTGAAGACCAAAGAGCTGTCAAAGGACACCAGAAACAAAATTGTAGCCCTGCACCAGGCTGGGAAGACTGAATCTGCAATAGCCAACCAGCTTGGAGTGAAGAAATCAACAGTGAGAGCAATAATTAGAAAATGGAAGACATACAAGACCACTGATAATCTCCCTCGATCTGGGGCTCCACGCAAAATCCCACCCCGTGGGGTCAGAATGATCACAACAACGGTGAGCAAAAATCCCAGAACCACGCGGGGGGACCTAGTGAATGAACTGCAGAGAGCTGGGACCAATGTAACAAGGCCTACCATAAGTAACACACTACGCCACCATGGACTCAGATCCTGCAGTGCCAGACGTGTCCCACTGCTTAAGCCAGTAGATGTCCGGGCCCGTCTGAAGTTTGCTAGAGAGCATTTGGATGATCCAGAGGAGTTTTGGGAGAATGTCCTATGGTCTGATGAAACCAAACTGGAACTGGAGGAAAAAGAATACTGAGTTGCATCCATCAAACACCATACCTACTGTAAAGCATGGTGGTGGAAACATCATGCTTTTGGGCTGTTTCTCCGCAAAGGGGCCAGGACGACTGATCCAGGTACATGAAAGAATGAATGGGGCCATGTATCGTGAGATTTTGAGTGCAAACCTCCTTCCATCAGCAAAGGGCATTGAAGATGAAACGTGGCTGGGTCTTTCAACATGACAATGATCCAAAGCACACCGCCAGGGCAACAAAGGAGTGGCTTCGTAAGAAGCATTTCAAGGTCCTGGAGTGGCCTAGCCAGTCTCCAGATCTCAACCCTATAGAAAACCTTTGGAGGGAGTTGAAAGTCCGTGTTGCCAAGCGAAAAGCCAAAAACATCACTGCTCTAGAGGAGATCTGCATGGAGGAATGGGCCAACATACCAACAACAGTGTGTGGCAACCTTGTGAAGACTTACAGAAAACGTTTGACCTCTGTCATTGCCAACAAAGGATATATTACAAAGTATTGAGATGAAATTTTGTTTCTGACCAAATACTTATTTTCCACCATAATATGCAAATAAAATGATAAAAAAACAGACAATGTGATTTTCTGGATTTTTTTTTCCCAGTTTGTCTCCCATAGTTGAGGTCTACCTATGATGTAAATTACAGACGCCTCTCATCTTTTTAAGTGGTGGAACTTGCACTATTGCTGACTGACTAAATACTTTTTTGCCCCACTGTAGATCACAGCACAGTTACAGATAATGTGTTACCGCTGACGTCCTTTATGATGGAATCGTTCATTTTTCCTGTCTTTTCCATCTGGCCCAGACCGACATGACAACTTCTTCCAGCTACAACTCGGCTGCAGAGATTACAACAAAGACACGTTTCACTTCTCATATTCCAGCCCCATCACCATCTATTCCCAACCTGCACAAACTCCTCATCCTGCTGATACCCCAATACTGAGCTGCTGCTCCCGTATGTGTCCCTATTACTGCACATGATACCCCAATACTGAGCTGATGCTGCCGTATGTGTCCCTATTACTGCCCCTGATACCCCAAAAAACTGAGCCGCTGCTGCCGTATGTGTCCCTATTACTGCACCTGCTGTGTGGTTCTCTGTGCCCTCTAAATTCTAAAGCACCCCTCTATAATATAGTAATGCCGGGTGCAAGTGCCCTAGAAAACAGTGCCCATATTTTGCCCCCTAGAAAGTAATATTGCCCTGTGTGCCCCTTTGATAGCCACAGTAACCTGAGTTCCCATATAACAATAAGTGCCCACTTTACATTTAATAATGTCCTGAGTCTCCCCCTTTACAGCTCCCCGATACACAGTATAATGCCCCCTCACTGTATAGTACCACCCACACAGTATACTGACTCCTTAGTAGCCTCCAAACGGTTTGATGGCTCCAACAATGTATAATGACCCCCACACTGTAATCTCAACACTGTATGATGGCCCCCTAGATAGCCTCCATATACAGTAGCATAATGCACCAAATAGTCCACAGTACAGTATAATGCACTCCCCGTAGGCAGACTCTATAGCATAAGGCAGCCCCCATAGGCAGACAATGTAATAAGGCAGCCCCCCATAGGCAGACCCTGTAATAAGGCAGCAGATTCTCAAAGGCAGACCCTGTAATAAGGCGGCAGATCCCCATAGGCAGACCCTGCAATAAGGCGGCAGATCGCCATAGGCAGACCCTGTAATAGGGCGGCAGATCCCCATAGGCAGACCCTGTAATAGGGTGGCAGATCCCCATAGGCAGACCCTGTAATAAGGTGGCAGATTTCCATGGGCAGACGCTGTAATAAGGCGGCAGATCTCCATAGGCAGACCCTGTAATAAGGCGGCAGATCCCCATAGGCAGACCCTGTAATAAGGCGGCAGATCCCCATAGGCAGACCCTGTAATAAAGCGGCAGATCTCCATAGGCAGACCCTGTAATAAAGCGGCAGATCCCCATAGGCAGACCCTGTAATAAGGTGAGCCAAAATTGATGCACAATACACAGCGTGTCCCAAGCAATACACCTGTGCCCATATAGGAGATTAAATACAAAAAAATCCCATGCAATTATAACAGATAGACCCTACATAGAGAAACTGCACAAAAAGGGATCATTATCAAAACATAATCTTTATTAAATGCAATAGATTAAAATTGACATTGGACAATAAGTGGGATACTCTGAGCGGTGACACTACACCGGGGCCGCAGGACAGAGGCTAATACCATGCTATAATCATAATAACGTCCCTATAACAGAATTATTGGTGTGAATAGTGAGTCCATATATAATGGAGCTAGTAACACTAAGCTGGTGAGGAGCATCCAGCAACAACACCCAAATAAACATGCAGGACAATGAATAAGGTTAATATTGCATAGTTACCTCAGACCTGCGGCGCCACCACCCCTACGCGTGTTTCGGCGTGCGTGCCTTCTTCCGGGGGAGTCCCACCCTGTAATAAGGTGGCAGATCCCCATAGGCAGACCCTGTAATAAGGCGGCAGATCCCCATAGGCAGACCCTGTAATAAGGCGGCAGATCCCCATGGGCAGACCCTGTAATAAGGCGGCAAATCCCCATAGGCAGACCCTGTAATAAGGTGGCAGATCCCCACAGGCAGACCCTGTAATAAGGCAGCAGCACCCATAAAAAATAAAATACTCACCTCTCTTCTTCCTGGTTCCTGCGCTGCTCCTGCTGATCTCCTGATGTCATCGCGCCCGCTGTCTGACATCGCTGACACTGACAGGGAGATGATGGGAGAAGGAGCGCGGCGCTCCTTCTCCCATCAATGTGATCAGCTGTATCGGCTTAATGCCGGTACCGCCGATCTTCCGATGACGGCGGGGGCCCACTGCTAGCACCGGGCCCCCCCCGCCTGCTCAGGGGCCCGATAGCGGCAGAGCAGGGAGATCAATTTTCTACAGTAGTGTAGCGTCGGATGAGCCCCCTCAGAGCACCGGGCCCGGAGCGCCCGCACCCTCTGCCCCCCCCGGTAGCTACGCTACTGGACAGATCTTTAACAAAATGCCACTTTTCAGGCATTGTGATTATACTGCATTACTCCAGAGTTTTTCTTTCGTAACACTGGAGTGGTGAGACTAATCCAAGTTCCCTGCACTTAGTCTTCTACTTACCAGTCACAATTTTCATCTTTTCCTCTCTTCACTGTTCTCGTCTCTAGCAGTTTGTGAACTACTGTCACAATTCAATGCAAACCTATTAAAACCAGAAGCTCTTATAGACTTGGGGTATGTGCACACGATGCGGAAAACGCTGCAGGTCCGCAACAGTTTCCCATGAGTTTACATTACAATGTAAACCTATGGGAAACAAAAAACGCTGTGCCCATGCTGCAGAAAAAAACACGCGGAAACGCAGCGGTTTACATTCCGCAGCATGTCACTTCTTTCTGCGGATTCCGCAGCGGTTTTACAGCTGCTCCAATAGAAAACAGCAGTTGTAAAACCGCAGTGAAATCCACAGAAAAACCGCGGTAAATCCGTGATAAATCTGCAGCAAAAATGCAGCGCTTTTGTCCTGCAGATTTATCAAATCCGCTGCGGAAAAATCCGCAGTGGACCAATATATGTGTGCACATAGCCTAACAGTACACTGAGAACTTGTGACCTTTAACTATGACTTCCGGTAAATCAGAAGTTGCAGTCAAACGATGGCGGATTGGGACTGAAGCGACAGTGGGAACAGCTGAAGACAACGGCTGGTAAGTATCAGACTAGAGGCAGTGAACTTAGAATGATAGAATTACTACAGCACTGAAATAAAAAAAAACCTGCTATAGTTGTGCTTTCACCCTTTCATGACATGCGCCTTACATGTACAGCGCATACCGTGTCTCTCCCTTTCATATGGTCTCCGTTGCTGAGCCTACATCTTTTCCGGCACATGTCACCTGTTTTGAACAGCTGACATGTGCCCCTAACAGCCGTGGGTGGAATCGCGATCCACCAGCGGCTGTTAACCTGTTAAATGTCTCTGTCAATCTCTGACAGCGGTATTTACCGTGATTGCACCAGAAGCGCGTCACTAATCCCACCCATCGGCGCCCGTGTCACAAGACCGCGGGTCACCAATGGGTTGACATGACAACCGAAATCTGCAGCAGACCCCTGTGGTTGTCATTGCCAGATTGCTATGAGCATCACCCATCGGTCGGCACTCATAGCAAGTGAGCATTTCTGCTACACACAGGCGATCTGATCATCACCTGTGTGTAGCAGAGGCAATGAGAAGATCACAGCTTCTAGTCTCCCATGGAGACTATTGAAGCAAGTGAAAAGTAAAACAAAAATTTAAAAAAAAAATAAAAAAAAATTAAAAATATATAAAAGTTCAAATCACCCCCCAATTCATCCCATTCAAAATAAAACAATTAAAAGAAAATAAAAAAAATACACAAACACACATTTGATATTGCAGAGTTCAGAATTGGCCGATCTATCAAGATATAAAATAATCAATTTGATCGGTAAACGGCATAGTGAAAAAAAAGTTAAAATGCCAGAATTACATTTTTTTGGTCGCTGCAATATTGCTTTAAAATGCAAATACGGACAATGAAAAGATCATATCCACACAAAATGATATCAATAAAGGTGTCAGCTTGGCAGGCAAAAAAAACCCTCATCCAGACCCAGATCACGAAAGATGGAGACGCTACAAGTCTCAGAAAATTTACGCAATTTTTTTTTTCCACAAATTTTGGATTTTTTTTCACCACTTAAATAAAAAAGAACCTATACATGATTGGCATCTATGAACTCGTAACAACCTGGAGAAATATAATGGCAGGTGAATTTTAGCATTTGGTTAACATAGTAATTTTTAGTATTTATTTATTTTTTTTGTAATCTTGCCTGAAGAAGGAGCCACTGTGCTCTTAATGCTTGCAAACATATTATTTTCTGGTTAGCCAATAAAGGTATCACTCCTAGAATACTTCTGTCATCATTGGGCAGAAAAGTATTCACATCGATTTTTCTGGCTAACACGGTACCACAATACAATTTGTTATTGTACATCATCGTTAACATATTAAAAAATAATCCAAAAAACAGTTGTGGAATTGGATTTTTTTCCCCATTTTATGGTAAAATCAATGGTGTTGTTCAAAAGCACAACTCATCCTGCAAAAAACAAGCCCTCACATGGCCATATTGATGGAAAAATAAAAAAGTTATGGCTCTGGGAAGAATTGGATCGAAAAACAAACGCAAAAACGAAAAAGGGCTGCAGCGTGAAGGGGTCAATCAAGCTAAATCCTCCAGAATTCTACTGTAATTTGACCCAAACAATCAGATTTTCATGATTTGCACCATAAGGGCTTGCTCCTACTGGCATATCTCACGAGAGAGAATTTGGACTCTTATGGTACTGACATTAGGCTCAAACTCTGTCAGAGTTTGATCAGAGTGTCATCTGAGTGTGACTCGACTCTCTTGCATGAGAAAATTGCAGCACTAGGGAGGAGAATATGGAGAACTTAATTTCTCCACCGTCTCCCTTATCTGTGTCAAAGGTAATATAATGTGATGAGTCACTTACATGGCTTACCCTAGTGAAAATTAAAACTTTGAGGCAAAAACAACATTTTTGTGGGAGAATTGTATTTTTTCATTTTCACATTTCAAAGTGATAACATTTTGTCAAGCACCTGTGAGGTCAAGGTGCTCACCACAGCCTTAAATAAATTTCTTGAGCGTGTAGTTTCCAAAATGAGGTCACTTGTGGGGGTTGCCACTGTTTAGGTACATCAGGAGTTCTGCAAATGCGACATGGCAGCCGTTATCTATTTCAGCCAATTTTGGACTCCAAAAGTCAAATGGTGCTCCTTCCATTCTCAGCCCTACTGTGCGCCCAAACAGTAGTTTTCCACCAAATATGGGATATCAGTGTATTCAGGAGCAATTGCAGAACAAATTATATGGTCAATTTTCTACTGTTACCCTCGTGAAAAAGCCAAATTTGGGGCTACAGTATCATTTTTGTGGGAAAAAGATTTTAATTTTTTTCTTTCCCATTGCTTTAATTCCTGTGAAGCACCTGAAGGATCAATACATTTCTTAAATGTGGTTTTGAGCACTTTGAGAGGTGCAGTTTGTAAAATGTTGTCACTTTTGGGATATTTTCGGTCATATACATCTCTCAAAGCTCACTTTAAATGTGATGTTTCCTTAAAAAAAATTTAATTGATTAATAAACTTTTAATCCTTCTAACTTCCTAACAAAAAATTATGCAGACATGTGGGAAATGTTATTTATTACCGTATATACTTGAGTATAAGACGACTTGAGTATAAGCCGACCCCCCTAATTTTTCCACAAAAAACTGGGAAAACTTAATGACTCGAGTATAAGCCTAGGGTGGAAAATGCAGCAGCTACCGGTAAATTTCAAAAATAAAAATAGATACCAATAAAAGTAAAATTAATTGAGATATCAGTAGGTTAAGTGTTTTTGAATATCCATATTGAATCAGGAGCCCCATATAATGCTCCATACAGTTCATGATGGGCCCATAAGATGCTCCATACAAAATACGCCCCATATAATGCTGCACAAAGGTTATTAATGGCCTCATAAGATGCTCCATAGAGACATTTGCCTAATATAATGCTGCACAAATGCTGATTATGGCCCCATAAGATGCTCCAGAGATATTTGCCCCATATAATGCTGCACAAATGTTGATTATGGTCCCATAAGATGCTCCAGAGATATTTGCCTCATACAATGCTGCACAAACGTTGATTATGGCCCCATAAGATGCTCCATAAAGATATTTACCTCACAAAGTGCTGCACAAACGTTGATTTTGTCCCCATAAGATGCTCCATAAAGATATTTGCCCCATATAGTGCTGCACAAACGTTGAATATGACCCCATAAGATGCTCCATAGAGATATTTGCCCCATATGCTGTTGCTGCAATTAAAAAAAAAATAACATACTCACCTCTCGTCGCTCAGGCCCCCGGCACTTGCAATACTCACTGGTCCTCGTTCAGGCGCCGCTGTGCCTCCTGCGTCCTCTGCACTGACGCTCAGACAGAGGGCGCAGACTAATCACATCATCGTGCCCTCTGACCTGAGCGTCACTGCAGAGGACGCGGAAGATGGAGCGGCGCCCGGAACGCGGACAGGTGAATATCGCGCAGTGCTCCCCCTCCCCATTATACTCACCTGCTCCTGGCGAGGTCCCTGCATCTCTGGTCTCCGGGTGCTTACAGCTTCTTCCAGCATTGAGCAGTCACCGTTACCACTCATTACAGTAATGAATATGCGGCTCCACCTCTATGGGAGTGGAGTCAGGTCCATATTCATTACTGTAATGAGCGGTACCATGTGACCGCTCAACGCTGGAAGAACTAGCTGTCAGCGCCTGGAGACCAGAGATGCAGGGACCTCGCCAGGAGCAGTTGAGTATGTCACAGCAGCCGCTCCCCCTCCCACACCCCTGGGACAATGACTCGAATATAAGCCAAAAGGGGCACTTTCAGCCTAAAAAAATGGGCTGAAAATCTCAGCTTATACTCGAGTATATACGGCAACTATTTTGTGTGGTATAACTATCCGGTTTAAGGGCATAAAACTTAAAAGTAAAAAAATTGCAAAATGTTTAAAAATGTTGCCAAAATTATGATATTTTCACAAATAAATGCAAAAATACTGACCTAAATTTATCACTATCAATAAAGTACAATGTGTTACGAAAAAAAAAAAACAATTTCAGAATGACTGGGATATGTTGAAGTGTTCCAGAGTTATTCCTCAAACAGTGACAGTGGTCAGAAATGTAAAATATGTTTTGGTCATGACAGGCTCAGGTGTGAAGGGGTTCATATAAACCTATGACCTTTCTGGGATTTTTGGTCCAGTGGATGGTCCTATCAGTGATTGGAAGCAATGTCTTTATCCGCCCACTGGACCAAAAATCCAAGAAAGGTTAGAGGTTTAAATTATTAAATCACAAGTTATACTGAATATTTTCTCACAAAACTATATATCAAACTATTCCACAACAACCAGCTCTATAACATGGTGCCTACAGATTTGACCACATTTTTATGGTGATAGTTTCTCTTTAAGATAGGTTATCAGTATCAAAGCCAGGAAAGTGCTTTTATCTCTATGTTGTGACATCACTGTGTGCATTATCCCATTACTGTTAAAACACTTTGAGCATCAGGAAAAAGATGAATAAATAATCATATGTTTTAAATGTTCTGAACTCTCTGTTGTTGAAAGCGGAGGGGTCACCATCCCGTATTACGCATGAGCTCCATGATTACTTATTAGCCTCCCGTGCAATTATCTGACCTATTTCTATATGTGTCTGACTTCAATTGTTACAAATCTTTTTTTTTTTTCATTTTTATCTTTTATGTTCGCTAAGTACAGTATTTATGCTTAAATAGATGAAGATTTTCATTGAAGTATCGCACAAACCGGCATCCTGCAATCTGTTACAAAGCTGAACTTTCCAAATGATATGAATAATTGAGAAAAGAAACAGAACAAAGCTTGTCACATAAGAAAAGTATGCAGTATAATTTAAAAAAATATATACACACAAGAGGAATCATTACCAAGCTAACGCAGCAGTGAGATCAAGGAATTATATTTTAACACAGTTTTATGCAGATTTGTGTGTCTCTATCATGTTATTACAAAAAAAAGAAGAAAAATAAAACATAAGCAATAAAGTAATTGCGCAAAAAAATAAATCTTCTAAGGATGACATCTTTACCGCTGAGATATTGATTTAGACCAGTGATCCTCTACTGGCGACTCATGAACAACACATAGCTCACGGGCACTCTTCCATGAGTCTGGTGAGACAGGCTCTCCTTCATTTTACTGCTCTGATTCAAAGATTTTCAAACCGGAAAAGACATTGGATGATGTGAATTTGTTATTACGCTTAAAAGTGTAGCCATTAAAAGGTTGATAGAATTCTGCATCTTGCTTGCTCTAAAAACGTGTGGCCTGCAGAAAAATGAATCTTTCGCTGGCCTACGAGACTTGAAATATAAAAAAAAATTATTAAGCTTTAAAAACAAATGGTAAAAGGATTCTCAAGATAGGTAAAAGACCAGAGCTATGACATTAGCGTTTAAAGGAGAAATGCATGTAAAGTATCAGTGGCCACATATTTATATTTTTACATGTTGAAAAATGTGAAAAGATAGGAAGAGACGATAATAGGGAGAGATGAGTTTACTATCCTTGTTGAGTTTTATTAGAAATTAATATTATAGCATGGGTGTAGTTGCATAAAGAGAAAAACAACGTATGGGCTTTTTTTCACATAAAACATATCCATTGTGCAGACCTCGTAGCTTTCTATGGGCAGACCTCACAGCTTTCAGACTTTAGCTCCAACCACCCTAGTAACGCCAAGAGTTATTTTTATGACTATACCATCATACAATCCCTTAAAATTACAGGATAGTGACCTGGAAAGTGCAAATTTTTGCCTAGTCAGCATCAATTTACGGTCCCGATGGGTCCCGATTCATCAAGACAGGCAATTTTCTTGCCGGTCTTGATGGTGGGTCGTGGTGTTGTCAGATGCTCCTGATTCATAAAGAGTGCACACCTCTTCATACATGTAGTCTCTGTGGTGTGTGCCTCTGTGTGCTACAACAGATATCATATTACAGTTCGTAACTAGAAAAAACTTTTTGACATTGACGGTGATCAATAAGTGGAACAGGATTCCACGAAAGGTGGTGAGTTCTCCAGCAATGTAAGTCTTCAAACAGAGGCTGGACAGACATCTGTCGGAGATGATTTACTGAATCCTGCATTGAGCAGGGGGTTGGACACGATGACCCTTGAGGTTCCTTCCAACTCTAACATACTATGATTCTGGCACAAGGTACACCAAACCTTGTCATGAATTAATAAGCCTGCATATATACAAAGAGCATAGAGGAGATAGGCCAAAAATTGCACATAAAAATAACCAATCCAACAGAAAAGAAGTGCAAGAAACAATCATATATAATAGAAAAATAATTTTGATTCCAACATGATTAAAAAAAAGTGGGGTATTTAAAATTGTAAAAGACACAAGACACTCATAGCTGATGAGAAACAACGGACAGCATAATGTCAGATACAAAGACCATGAACACAGTACACAGAATAAATGATACCATATGCACTCTACATGTTAAATACGGATATTAATGTAAAAGAGGAACCAGGACAAGTCCATAATGATGAAGTGAAAGGTGAACCATACATCGGGGAACCGGGACCACATTCCACAATAGTCTGCAAAAATATGTGAGTTATCTTGTTGCTAATGGGTTATCATTCAAGGCAATTGGCACCATCAGCTTGAATAAGGTAGTACCTGTGAACTACACACATATTTATAAGATTGCTAATGAAGTTAAGTTTGTATCTATAAGGAAATCTATATTTTCATTATATACTTTGTATAATACCATACTGATTAGATATAACTACGCAAATGCAATATGGGGTCCTCCATTGCATTTCTCTGTTGACCTTATATGTATTTTAAATTGTTTAATTTTTCAATAAAGTTTAAAGAGACTATATGCACCTATATGTCTTTGGGTGGTATTGATTGTTTGGTAGTGGCACAGTTTGCCCTAAAAATAAACCAATGCACCCACAATGTGATTCCCATTACTTGATCAGTCAATGATGCTTTTAAAATCTTTTGCATTGTGAATGAAAAAATATGATGAACTTTGCAGGCAGCAATCAGTAAAATTAATAGTATTTATAAGGTTTCAAGTCCCAAAGGTCGTTGCAGCTTCCAGAACCATGTGAGACTTTGTAGGCCTGGATGCAATACCCTTGGTGTGCAAGTACTAACATTACAAACGTTTAGGTATTCTTTAAGCACATTTAAATCCTTTATGATTGCCACATCTTATTCTTTAATATAAACAGAAATATCCCAACCTCTTTTTCTTTAAAGGGACACTGTCACCTGAATTTGGAGGGAACAATCTTCAGCCATGGAGGCGGGGTTTGGGGGTTTTTGATTCACCCTTTCCTTACCCGCTGGCTGCATGCTGGCTGCAATATTGGATTGAAGTTCATTCTCTGTCCTCCGTAGTACACGCCTGCACAATGCAATCTTGCCTTGCACAGGCGTGTACTATGGAGGACTGAGAATGAACTTCAATCCAATATTGCAGCCAGCATGCAGCCAGCGGGTAAGGAAAGGGTGAATCAAAAACCTCCAAACCCCGCCTCCATGGCTGAAGATTGTTCCCTCCAAATTCAGGTGACAGTGTCCCTTTAAAGGGAACCTGTCACCCCCCCATGGCGTTTTTAACTAAAAGAGCCACCTTGTGCAGCACTAATGCTGCATTCTGTCAAGGTGGCTCTTTTATTTGGGGTCCCTTCCAATGCTGCAATATTCGTTTTTTTTATTTGCCAGCCATACCTGTAGTCTGTCCGGGGTGGGTATGTCTTTCCCCCTGACACAAACGCCTCCCTGCCATCACTCGGCCCCTCCGGGCGCCGCCTACTGTGCCTTCATTTACATCCCTGGCGCCTGTGCTGTAAGTTCCTTTTTCGGACATGCGCAGTTTGCGCTGCCCTTCGACTCACATCACATGATGGGAACTTACAGCGCAGGTGCCGGGGACGTTAATGACTGCAGAGGAGGCGGCGCATGGAGGGGCCGAGTGATGGCTGGGAGGCGTTTGTGTCCAGCGGGAAAAGACATGTCCCCCGGACAGACTACAGGTATGGCTGGCAAATTAGTTCCCTTTAATGAGTAAAATAGAAAATGTTAATTATTTAAAAATAATAACGCACAGCCACAATGCTTGTAAACATGTATTGCATGCACTGGCACTTCCCTTATTATCACAAGCTATCAGAAGAGCAAACAGCACAAATTACAAATTAATTAGCCTGTTTAAGTGCTTGAGATATACTCAAAATTGCTATGCACTGTACGTCTAATCTGATGGCGACATAAAGAGACTGTTCTGGAGAAATGAATGAATTTATGATAGTGATCAATACTGTAATGAAAAGGTGAAAATTGTGTGTTCAACTACAACATAATGGGTTTTTCCGATCACAAAAAAAATAATAACTAACTCTCAAAATGTAACTTGCTTAATATGGTATGCACTAATTTACTGATGATATTCCTAGGCCACCAGACCAAATTGCAGAAGAAATGTTATAAGGATGTTGTATTATTGCAAGTTGGTATCCTAATGTGCGCTATTTAGGAAAATTGGACTTCATTCACAAGGCCATATAAATTCATTTTCTCAATTTTGTAATTTTAAATTTTCTATTGCTCCAATAGAGTAGCCAACCATGCACCACATATGCGGCTTAGGAAAACACAGTTTGCTGTGTAGAGTTGCCCTATGTATATGAAAGTGCAGTCTGTTGTGCTTCTATACAAGTATGCCAACACAAAGGGTGCTCTTTTGGCCTCAGATGGTTTATGGAGTTCTTCAGATATGTTTGGCAGATACACACAGAGCTTTTCCAAGCATATACGCCAACCGGTGACCATAAAAGAAGTATACACTAAGCGTTAAAGCACCACTCCAGCATTTTTCTTTATTTTACTGCTGGAGTGGTGCTTCTAATCTAAGGTCCCCGACCCTACTCTTATACTCACCTGCCACTGATCGCTCCAGTGTTTCATCCTGCACAACTCAATACAACTCTATGAGGGCCTTGTTCTGGCTCCCACACACTTGCATTGAGAGCTTATAACTTAACTTTCTGACATTCAGTGAATCAGAAGTTGCATTCACAAGATGGCACCGTGGGACTGGAGTGGAGCCAAAAAAAAAGGTGAAGACCTTGCATTAGAAGGACAGCTCCTGCGCTGGAACAAAGAACTTTCCAGAAAACGATTGTGGTATGTTCTGTTGCATGGCGTGTTATGGAGATATTTCCCTCAAGCAGAATTGCTTCCTATACAGAGTATTATGTAGCAGAACATGGAGTGCTGTGGCTCTTCAGGTTGCACAGATGTGGTGTCATTGCATAGCCTTCTGCATACAGCTCTGAATTGTCAGGTCTCAGAACTTAGACCTTATAACATGGGCAAATGAATGGCTTTGAAATTCTGTGAATGAGTTCTAAAACTCCTATTTTGGTTTTACAGTGAGAAAAATGAATTATTTGGAAAATATGATTATGTTTCGAGGAGAAAAAAGAAAAAGAGGTCAAAATTGATGGATATTAACACATCAGGAATGTGTCATTAAGAAATTTAAAAAACTTCAGACATAAATTAAGATATTAGAAAATGTATTCATATGTTGATTTAAAGGGGTTTAAAATCTTATATATAATGATTACCAGCTCAGCAAGTTCTCGAGTCATAAATCTCAGCCATGGATAAGGTTCCCCGGTAGCATTTGTTGCAAGTAAACAGCTCAATAGAGGTCCAGCCACATGAATAAAAGCCAACTTCTCCTTTACTTAAAAAACTTTAAAGATCATCGGGTACATATTATAGACATGTAGGCATAGATTACCTCTGTGTTTAGCGCGTCAATCCTGAATACAGTTTATTCAATGATTAGGAACAATTGATGTTCATGTTACATCTATACTTACCTCCGCTGATCCTGGAACTGCCTCTGCTGACGCCGCATCCTCCGCTTCTTCCTCCTCTTCGGTCGTTGCTCCCACACCGCTGCCTGCTCCTTCCTGGTCTGGTTCCCGGCACGTGTCTTTTTGGGCGTGTCGGCGTGCCTCCCCTCCGCTGCCTGTCGCGCGTTCGGTCTTCTCCCATCTTCTCCTTAGGGACTGGCCGCGTGCACACTCCTTCTCTTCACTCCACGCTGCGACCTGACCCGGCAGTATTGCTGGGCCAATAGGAGGCAGTCACTTAGTATTTCAGGCTGCTCCTCCCCTGTGTAGGCGCCTGATTGTTTAAACTCTGAGTCTCTCTCTCTATGTTTGGCTTTCCGTCCAGGCCACCTTATTGTCTTTTGCACCTAGTCCTGTAGCTCTGTGCTTTAATCCTGTGTTCCTCATCTCCTCGTCCTTAACTCTTCCAGCCCTTCATCTTCCGGATCCGCTGTCTATCTCCACGTAGCCCTGTAGTCTCTTCTGTGGGCTTTTCTTTTCCATCTTCTTTGCCGGAGCTGATCCCTGGTCCTGGCATGTGGTACTTCAGACCTCCGAGCTTGCTCCCTAACTATCCCTGTAAAGGAGTGGGCCAATCTGGTACGCTCGCTCAGAGGAGGTTCGGATTCATGGTCCAGTGGGTCCACTCTTGTCTTTCGCCGTCCTTGGCGTAACAGTTCGAAATGCATTGGTGAACTCCGCTTACAAGTCTACAATATGTCCCTGCTGGTTTTAAAGCTATTTGAATAAAGGACAAGATGGCTTTTATCCATCTGGCTAGATCTGCATTAAACGTTAAAACATTTTTTAAATGTAAACATTTTTTAAATCCTACTCTTAAAGCAGACCGCCAAGTGATCAGCTGATCACTACTGAACTAGCTCCTGAATCTTGACACCTACCTGTTCTCACTGAAAGCTTAGCCCGACTAAAATGTAACATTACGTGGAAACCATTCAAACAAACGGCCAGCCATGTCTAGTAGAGTGCATCTGCCCTTACTTGACAACTCACTGCTATTGCATATAGAAAAGGCTCCCAGACAGGGATGACCCTGTGTATCGTATATGACATTCATACGCTCCATTAGAGTGAGAAGAGGGTGATTTCTTGGTAAGGTAGCCCCTTTAGCGGCATATAAGACCACATGATCTCCAACTGTGGAGTCTTCCATCTTTGATCTTTCATTCTTATTGAAGTACCTACATGAAAGACATACTTGACATAAGTACATCATAATGGTTTTTATCTATTCCCTTGGCATACACATGAAATTTTGGATGCTAAAATAGTAACGTCCTTTGTGGTGAACACAAACAGATGAATGAAACGTGAGTAAAACAAATCAGCTTTTCTAAATTGAGACTCAGAGATTACACTTTAAAGCTTCGCTAAGCAACAGAATTTTACTTTTATTACTGTAATGCAGGAGCAGAGCATTACTATGGTTTTTAAAGCAAGAGTTTAACGTGCCCAAGGGTGCCAGTGATACAACCCATAACTTTTTAAATACTGCATCTGTTTATATTCTTTTTATCTAGAGGAGAAGGTCACTTAGAGTACACTTTACAGGCTTACTATGAATCTACACAATATGATCTATGGACAGTTCAGGACAATGCCATACATGAATCATAAACTTAATTATGTACTTAAAGGGGTTGTCCTACAATTAAAAATTACCACCTATTCACAGGATAACTGATAAGTTATAAGTTTGACAACAAGGATTCGGATTCCTGGACCACGGTGTGAATTACTTGTACGATGGACTCCTCGCCAGAGACGGACTACACCTCAACAAACCTGGGAAACACACATTCGCCAGAAGAGTCGCTACACTCATCAGGAGGGCGTTAAACTAGAAGAAGAGGGGACGGGAAGAAAAACATTAGACTTGAACAAAGAAGATCCAGGAAAACATACTCAGAAGGGAGGTAAGAACATTTCTAAAACAATCCACAGCGAGGAGATTGGAACAAAACAAAATCCTCTAAACTGCATGCTCGCAAACGCCAGAAGCCTGACAAACAAGATGGAAGAACTAGAAGCAGAAATATCTACAGGTAACTTTGACATAGTGGGAATAACCGAGACATGGTTAGATGAAAGCTATGACTGGGCAGTTAACTTACAGGGTTACAGTCTGTTTAGAAAGGATCGTAAAAATCGGAGAGGAGGAGGGGTTTGTCTCTATGTAAAGTCTTGTCTAAAGTCCACTTTAAGGGAGGATATTAGCGAAGGAAATGAGGATGTCGAGTCCATATGGGTCGAAATTCATGGAGGGAAAAATGGTAACAAAATTCTCATTGGGGTCTGTTACAAACCCCCAAATATAACAGAAACCATGGAAAGTCTACTTCTAAAGCAGATAGATGAAGCTGCAACCCATAATGAGGTCCTGGTTATGGGGGACTTTAACTACCCGGATATTAACTGGGAAACAGAAACCTGTGAAACCCATAAAGGCAACAGGTTTCTGCTAATAACCAAGAAAAATTATCTTTCACAATTGGTGCAGAATCCAACCAGAGGAGCAGCACTTTTAGACCTAATACTATCTAATAGACCTGACAGAATAACAAATCTGCAGGTGGTCGGGCATCTAGGAAATAGCGACCACAATATTGTACAGTTTCACCTGTCTTTCACTAGGGGGACTTGTCAGGGAGTCACAAAAACACTGAACTTTAGGAAGGCAAAGTTTGAACAGCTTAGAGATGCCCTTAATCTGGTAGACTGGGACAATATCCTCAGAAATAAGAATACAGATAATAAATGGGAAATGTTTAAGAACATCCTAAATAGGCAGTGTAAGCGGTTTATACCTTGTGGGAATAAAAGGACTAGAAATAGGAAAAACCCAATGTGGCTAAACAAAGAAGTAAGACAGGCAATTAACAGTAAAAAGAAAGCATTTGCACTACTAAAGCAGGATGGCACCATTGAAGCTCTAAAAAACTATAGGGAGAAAAATACTTTATCTAAAAAACTAATTAAAGCTGCCAAAAAGGAAACAGAGAAGCACATTGCTAAGGAGAGTAAAACTAATCCCAAACTGTTCTTCAACTATATCAATAGTAAAAGAATAAAAATTGAAAATGTAGGCCCCTTAAAAAATAGTGAGGAAAGAATGGTTGTAGATGACGAGGAAAAAGCTAACATATTAAACACCTTCTTCTCCACGGTATTCACGGTGGAAAATGAAATGCTAGGTGAAATCCCAAGAAAACAATGAAAACCCTATATTAAGGGTCACCAATCTAACCCAAGAAGAGGTGCGAAACCGGCTAAGTAAGATTAAAATAGATAAATCTCCGGGTCCGGGTGGCATACACCCACGAGTACTAAGAGAACTAAGTAATGTAATAGATAAACCATTATTTCTTATTTTTAGGGACTCTATAGCGACAGGGTCTGTTCCGCAGGATTGGCGCATAGCAAATGTGGTGCCAATATTCAAAAAGGGCTCTAAAAGTGAACCTGGAAATTATAGGCCAGTAAGTCTAACCTCTATTGTTGGTAAAATATTTGAAG
Organism: Ranitomeya imitator; assembly: GCF_032444005.1. Lineage (NCBI taxonomy): Eukaryota > Metazoa > Chordata > Amphibia > Anura > Dendrobatidae > Ranitomeya > Ranitomeya imitator. The sequence continues at coordinate 66,974,318 of NC_091288.1, forward strand.
GGTTTCTGAGGGATGTTATTCTGGATTATCTCAATGAGAATAACTGTTTAACTCCATATCAGCATGGGTTTATGAGAAATCGCTCCTGTCAAACCAATCTAATCAGTTTTTATGAAGAGGTAAGCTATAGGCTGGACCACGGTGAGTCATTGGACGTGGTATATCTCGATTTTTCCAAAGCGTTTGATACCGTGCTGCACAAGAGGTTGGTACACAAAATGAGAATGCTTGGTCTGGGGGAAAATGTGTGTAAATGGGTTAGTAACTGGCTTAGTGATAGAAAGCAGAGGGTGGTTATAAATGGTATAGTCTCTAACTGGGTCGCTGTGACCAGTGGGGTACCGCAGGGGTCAGTATTGGGACCTGTTCTCTTCAACATATTCATTAATGATCTGGTAGAAGGTTTACACAGTAAAATATCGATATTTGCAGATGATACAAAACTATGTAAAGCAGTTAATACAAGAGAAGATAGTATTCTGCTACAGATGGATCTGGATAAGTTGGAAACTTGGGCTGAAAGGTGGCAGATGAGGTTTAACAATGATAAATGTAAGGTTATACACATGGGAAGAAGGAATCAATATCACCATTACACACTGAATGGGAAACCACTGGGTAAGTCTGACAGGGAGAAGGACTTGGGGATCCTAGTTAATGATAAACTTACCTGGAGCAGCCAGTGCCAGGCAGCAGCTGCCAAGGCAAACAGGATCATGGGGTGCATTAAAAGAGGTCTGGATACACATGATGAGAGCATTATACTGCCTCTGTACAAATCCCTAGTTAGACCGCACATGGAGTACTGTGTCCAGTTTTGGGCACCGGTGCTCAGGAAGGATATAATGGAACTAGAGAGAGTACAAAGGAGGGCAACAAAATTAATAAAGGGGATGGGAGAACTACAATACCCAGATAGATTAGCGAAATTAGGATTATTTAGTCTAGAAAAAAGACGACTGAGGGGCGATCTAATAGCCATGTATAAGTATATAAGGAGACAATACAAATATCTCGCTGAGGATCTGTTTATACCAAGGAAGGTGACGGGCACAAGGGGGCATTCTTTGCGTCTGGAGGAGAGAAGGTTTTTCCACCAACATAGAAGAGGATTCTTTACTGTTAGGGCAGTGAGAATCTGGAATTGCTTGCCTGAGGAGGTGGTGATGGCGAACTCAGTCGAGGGGTTCAAGAGAGGCCTGGATGTCTTCCTGGAGCAGAACAATATTGTATCATACAATTAGGTTCTGTAGAAGGACGTAGATCTGGGGATTTATTATGATGGAATATAGGCTGAACTGGATGGACAAATGTCTTTTTTCGGCCTTACTAACTATGTTACTATGTTACTATGTTACTAGAACCACCAGCTGGGATCGGAGGTCTGGTGCCCCCTATTTAAGTGAATCAGTGATTACGCATTTGTTGTGGAAATCTAATCATTGTCTATGGGACTCATGGACATAGTCAACAAACACTCGACCATCTCAGTCTGTTCCATAAGTAACGAACAGACCGGTAAAGAGCAAGAAGACCTCTTATTCCCTTGATGGGTGGGATGGCAATGGTGAATCCCCTAGCATTTAGACACTTGAAAACAAATAAACTGCAGACACTGTGAGATAGTGACAGGACAAGTAGTTGTGGATTGCTATATTTCCCCAAGATTCCTCTTATAGGCAAATAAAGGCCCAGGAAGGACAAATGTCATCTATGAAAAACTAGCGGTATAAGGAATCCTAGAGAACTACATACTATTGTGGAGATCAGACTGAACTAAAACAATCCATCTTGTCTTCTTCCTGAGAAATCTCGCTTACAACAAGATACATTTCTGCTGACTTGACATTTCCTTTTATGGAAGTAATCATGTGTGCATTCCTTCTTTCAATAGCAGCCTTTATTCACCTTCCAGATGATGTAACTTTTTACTGATAAAGACTGGTATAGATTGTTTATGTAAGAGATAGTGAAATATGAGCGCTTGTGCGCATGTCTGTAAAAGAATAATTCTTTCTATATAAAGGGAGGGCAAAGCCCAGAGAGGGAGATGTGCTCCTGGGCTTCCCCTGTATATGATCACACAATACCTTGTTTGCGTGTCATTTACTCTGGATCCCTACCTCTAGTAAGCCAGGGACTGAGAAGGACTTAACATTTCTTTGGCGCACCGAACAGGGACCCGAGGCGAGAGTGTCTACTCGAGATTCACCTGCAGATACGGACAATGGAGATCTGGGATAATGGACGGCAAATGAACTGAAAAACCTGGCCAGGTAAGAGACATTATTAGTTCTCTTTTATCTGCCTTGTATTATCCGAAAGATCTCTATGAGCCGTGTCACGCTGGGTTAGTCTAGTAGTGAGTAGATACCTATAAAACTCGGGTTACTATATTGTATAGATTTATGAGTCCTGTCCCTGGCAGTGTGTGAACAGAGTGAAGGTTGTGGTATGTTGTGAAAGAAGAGCAAAAGTGCATAGAAAAATAAGCCGAAATAGTTGGGGTATAAGCCTTATACACGGAAGTCAGCCTAACTGGGTCATGTGGTTGCGTCCTTTCGGGGAGACCTCCGCCCATGCTTGACTCTCATTTAAGTGCTTAACCTCCTTCATTTCTGGATAAGGTTTGATAGAATGAGCCCAGGACGCGGGTCCATGAGCCTGGGACAAGTATGCTAACTGACACAGAAAGTTTTGTGATCTGTATGGTGTTGCTGGGTCTGTTTGCTTGCATAATAGCACTTAAGTACATTCTGCACATTAGAAAGAATGGAGCAGATCAGCCCTTCAATATTTTAGCTCCCTAGGAGAGAAGGCAACGAGACATCACCTAGGATAAGTGATTGTCCAAACGTCACCTGGGGTAGAAATAGCTAATATTGAAAAAAAAAGAAAAATGGGAAATAAACAGACAAAAACCGTCTTAGGACAAGTGGAAGCAGCAGATATCATACAGGAAAGATGTGGGAAGACAGTCAGAAGTCAGATTAGAAGGGTAAGAGAAAAATTGGGAATTTCAGAAGCACTTATGTTTAGCACTGAATGGGAAAGACTGAGTAAAGAACGAGGTGGAATTATCAAAGACAATGGGTGGGAAGAAATCATACACTGTATGATAGAGGTCTCAAAAACAGCTAAAGAGGAGAATTGGAAGTATGATCCAGACACTTCCAAATGGATTATGGGGAAGGGAAAAAGTTGTGACATAATCCCACCACCTTACCTAGATCCAAAAGCCCAATCATTTGTACCATCTGGAGGAGCAGAAGGAGGAAAACAATTTCCAGCCTTGTATCCCAATCTTGGTCGGGTAGGAGGATGGGTATGTTCACACTGTGGACAACAAAATCCAGATTGGAGAAATGATTGCCTAGTCTGTGGTACACCTAGACATGGCGCTGTACTTGCCCCTGTTAGGGTAGTACCAAGACCCTTTAGGGAACCTGGTGCTGACGGGGTAATGGGAACTAGATATCACCAGACCCGACAGTATTTTCCTTGGTCCCCTGCTGAAGGTATGTCCCTCCTGCATAATGCGCCTGATCCCACTCAATATCCCATCCGATTTGCACAATACATACAACAAATCATGCAGACTCATGCTGGGGTCTGGGCGGACGGGGAAGAATTATGTAGAATGAAAATGTCCCCCGGACTTTTTCAGGAATTATTGACACACCTACAGCCCAATAGACCAGTGGCAGAAGGGGGTGCCTTACAGACAGAAGCATCAGGTACCCAGTTCACAGAGGCATTAATAATTTTCATGAGAGAAAAACAGAGGGAAAGGGGATCTACGGGTGTGATTATGCAGAAATTTGGGCAAAGTATTGAAGAATATAGTCAAGAATTAGAAAATAGCTTTAGGGATGAAGGATTGGATTTGACTGATGCTTCAGTAAGGAGACTTTTTACAAAACAATTAATAGAGGGGCTAGATCCGAAAATCAGAGAAAAATTTAAATCCTCTACTCCAGATTGGAGAACAATTGAACAACCAAATATTGTGAAACAACGATGTTTAGGAATAGTCATGGATATGAGAGAGAATCGTAAGCCTGTTAGAATAGCACAAGCTAATACAGGAGGAAGAGTGAGACACAACTTTCCTTGCCACTACTGTAAAAAGCCAGGTCATTTCCAAAGAGAGTGCAGGAAGAAGTTGGCAGATATAAAGTCAGGCAAATTTGTTCCCAGAAATAACCCTCCCCAAACGGACAACCAGCAGAAATCTACCATCATAGATGGTCCCATACCAGATTCAGATTGACTCGATGTGTTACAAACTTCCCTACCAGCTAGAAGACCTATGATACAGGTGAATGTGGGGGGGAGAGAGATTCCATTTTTGATAGATACAGGTGCAACTTCCTCAATTTTGAATCAAGATTTTCTTCCGAATCCGGAAGATATTTCAGAACAAACAACTTTTGCTGAGGGTTATGATGGGGTAATTCGAACACTGCCATATACTGTGCCCCTAGAGGTCTCATTAGGACCTAAATGTTTTGCATCCAGATTTTTGTATGCCAGAGGTGCCCCAACATGTTTGTTAGGAACTGATGTCCTAAAGAAATTAGAAGCTAACATCAATTTTAGGGAAGATGGCACAGTTATACTGACTATCCCTGATGATGCAGAAACATTAGAACAATATGTTAGAATTCAGGCTTTTGAGGATTATGCTGAAGAAAAAGAGTACACCACAGATCTAGACCTCTCAATGGTCCCAGAAACACTGTGGGCACAGGGTGACACTGATGTGGGATTATTGCATATCTCTCCTGTAAAACTATCTGTGCAACCAGGAACTGTTCTCCCACAGCTCAGACAATATCCTGTGAGTGCCCAGCAGGAACTAGCGATTACAAAACAGATAGAGGGATATAAAGAGAAAGGAGTTTTGGTAGAGATACAATCACCTGCTAACACTCCTCTGTATCCAGTCAAAAAGAGAACTCTTGATAAGAGTTCTATGCCCAAATATCGTATGGTACATGATTTAAGAGAAATAAACAAAGTTCTAGATCCAATCACCCCAGTTGTACCCAATCCTCATACGTTACTATCACAGATACCAGCCAGTTCTCAAGTATTTACTGTAATAGATCTTTCAAATGCATTTTTCTCGGTTCCTTTACACCAAGATAGTTGGCATTTGTTTGCATTTACATTTAAGGGCAAACAGTTGGCGTGGACACGCCTTCCACAGGGAATGATACACTCCCCTACTCTTTATTCAAATGCCCTACAAACAGTCCTTCAGAGGTTTGAACCCGAACCACAGGTAGTAATTTTGCAGTATGTGGATGACCTACTACTTTGCTGCCCAGATCTAGAAACTGCAGAAAGGTCCACTGTGAGTTTACTATGTTTTTTAGAAAAAGAAGGGTGTAAAGTGAATAGACAAAAGCTACAAGTTTGTCAGACCAAAGTGGTCTTTCTAGGTCATTGCATTTCTCAAGGTAAAAAGCATCTTACACCACAAAGAACTGAAGCAATAAGACAGATGAATGAGCCTAGAAATCATAAACAGCTACGAGCATTTTTAGGAATAGTGTCTCATTGTAGACAATGGATTATACATGCAAGTCAACTAATGCAACCACTGTATGACTGTGTAAAAAGTGAACCTTATTTGTTGACAAAAGAAGGTCAGATTTCGTTCCAACAATTAAAAGATGCCCTTGTTTCAGCTCCAGCGTTAGGGCTACCAGACTACACCAAACCGTTTCAGCTTATGGCTGCAGAAGTTGATTCCCATGCTACAGGAGTTCTTACCCAGAAGCATGCAGGGAAACAAAGACCAATAGCATATCTTTCAGCAAGGTTAGATCCCGTAGCTAGAGCAGCGCCAACCTGTGTACGTGTAGTTGTTGCTGTCTCACTATTGTTGGACAAAGCATCAGAAATTGTTCTAGAGTATCCACTCACAGTTCAAACTACACATGATGTTTATGGGATATTAAACCAGGTCCAACCAAAACACATTTCCATGGCCAGACATTTGCGGCTTCAGTGTTCTTTGCTGCTCCCCTCTACTATCACATTTGCTAGGCTTCAGACTCTCAATTTAGCTACACTGCTACCTCTCGAGTCTGAAGGGGGGAATAAGGACACTGATACACACGCAAATTTTTTCCCTACAGACACACATGATTGTACAGAGCTCATTTTACAAGAAACGGTAGGCTTACCCAATGTATCCGAAACACCACTTCAAAATCCAGATTTAGAGCTGTTTATAGATGGTAGTAGGTTTGCAGATGACACAGGTAACTTCCATACAGGGTATGCAGTTGTGTCAGAATCTGAAACTCTCAAAGCAGAACCGCTTCCACCGAAACAGTCTGCACAAGAAGCAGAACTAACAGCATTGATTGAAGCTCTAAAAATAGCTGAGAACCAGACAGCTAATATATACACTGATTCTAGGTATGCACATGGTATTGTGTTTGATTTTGGAGTAATCTGGAGAGCTAGAGGTTACATGACAGCGTCAGGACAACCTGTAAAACATGCTTCTCTGATCAAACAGATCTTAGAGGCTGCACAAGAAACAAAAGAAGTAGCAGTAATCAAGGTAGCTGCACATGTGAGACTCGACACTAGGGAATCTAGGGGAAATGATAGGGCTGATAAAGCAGCCAAAGCAGCAGCTGTCAAACCCTTACAACAGGTTCATACTGTAAACCCCACAGAAAATACTGAAGATAGACTGAGACAAGCACAGGAAGATGCAGGAGAAGAGGAGAGGGACAGGTGGAAAAAGGAAGGGGCAGAAGAACAAGCGGGAATTTGGAAGAAAGATGGACTAATATGTCTACCTAGAGCCTGGTACCCGATTGTAGTTGGTGGACTGCACCACCCTACTCATGTGTCTGCAAATGCAATGACACTACTGGCAAAGCAAGTCTGGTTGGCTCCAGGTTTTGGCAACTATGCAAGAGACTATTGTGCTGCATGCGCTATATGCCTGACACATAATCCCGGACAGACAGCAAAGACCCCTATGAAGCACCACGTCCGACCTCTCTACCCGTTTCAGCGATTACAAATAGACTTTATCCAGCTGCCAAAAAGTAATGGGTATGAGTATGTGTTGGTATGTGTGGACATGTTCTCGGGGTGGCCAGAGGCCTATCCAGTTCGGAAGGCTTCAGCTAAAAACACTGCTGTAAAGCTAGTTGCCGAACTGATACCCCGTTACGGTCTCCCTGAAGTGATCGAGTCAGATAGGGGTACTCATTTTACCTGAGAAATATTTCAAAATGTACTGAAAATGTTGGGTGTTGAAAGTCAGTTACACACTCCGTATCATCCTCAAAGTTCTGGTAAGGTGGAACGCATGAATGGAACTTTAAAATTAAAAATACAGAAAGCCATGGCTGAAACAGGAAAGCCTTGGACAGAATGCCTTCCACTGGCCCTTTACTCAATACGCAATACCCCAAGGGGTAAGACTAAACTGTCTCCATATGAAATTTTGTTTGGCAGGACTGCCAATTTAGGATGTTATTTTCCACAGCAACTTGTGTTAAATATTGAGTCATTGACTTCTTATGTGCAAAATCTTCAGAAACAATTAACTAAGGTGCATGCACAAGTTTTTGCTTCCCTTCCAGATCCTGACAACACAGAAGGAAGTCACAAGTTGGAACCAGGTGATCAAGTCTATATAAAAAGACACACCAGAAAGGCTCTAGAACCAAGGTTTGACGGACCCTTCCAAGTCCTGTTGACAACACCTACATCAGTCAAGCTTGAAGGAAAGGCATCATGGATACATGCAAGCCATTGCAAGAAAAGCAGTATAAACTCATGATATTGATGTTAATAATGATAACCTCAACGGAGGCGTGGGATAGACTGAATTCTCTAGCCCCTTTGAACAATAGATTCGTACAACATCATAGAAAATTAGTGCATGACTTGTTAAACAATACACAAACCCTGACAGATTGTTGGATCTGTACCCATTCGCCGGTATCAGCCACAAGTATACCTTTTCTAGCAGTTCCCGTATTAGCAGAAGAAATATTCGCTTGGCCTAATTGTTCAGACAACCTGGCCAACAACCAAATTGGTAATGCTAGGCTATGGAATACTACAATCGCCATACCAATTGTGGGATGGGTAGAATTTCCTTGGTGGCAGGGTAATCTCTCAGGGAGTAACACACATCTACAATATTTAGCATTTAGGGGAGGAAAATGGGTACCTAGAAATAAGACTGGATTAACTAATTTAGGACAGGTCCCCACAGAAAATCTACAGCTTAGTTTCAGTACAACCGTCCCCCCCTCTGATGCTTTCAAACCTACAGTATTGGAAAGATACATACATAATAGAAAATGGAAACATTCTAAATTGTTCCCCCAAGGTGATGCAAACAGTTGTACAAGTAAGCTGGGGAACCTGGTTTGTAATAAATCCGATGAGTATATCAAAGGAATGCCTGTATGTGGGAATCCCGCAGTCGGGTACTGTAGCCCCTTGGGACAAAAACCCTCTTGGTGTATGCTTCAGAATGTATCTAGTTTTGTGGACTTGGCTCACAGATTGGTATTGCAGCACTCAGCTCTATGGGATCTGCCTGAAGGTACATTTTGGATATGCGGAGAAGGAGCATATAAATGGCTTCCCGTAGGTATAAAGGGTACTTGTACATTAGGACGCCTAACCCCGGCTACATTCATAATTTCAAATAAACAAGTGAATATGCAAGCCGTGCCCAAGCACACACTGTATAAAAGAGCTGCAGATAACTCACCACGTCCCTCGGGGAGGCCACATATAGTACAAATGGGAATTCCTAACAAAATTGCTAGTACCATTTTTATTTATCCTATGTTAACACAGATGTGGGATAAATTAGTTAGAGCCACGGATTATCTAGATGATCAGATCTGGGATATATTGGACATATTAAATACTAGTATAGCTGTACAGAATCAGCTTATAATAGTCACTAACCAACATACCCTGGTATTGGATTACCTAACTGCCTCACAAGGGGGTATGTGTCAAATCATCGGACCCACCTGCTGTCATTATATAGACCCGAATAGTACTATGAGTATGACATTTAAATTAAAGGACGTACAACGACTCAGAGATCAGTATGACAAAGACAATGACCAGAATAAGGATAGCTGGTGGTCAGATACCTTTTCTTTTCTTAACCCAGCCAACTGGTTCAGAGGAATCGGTGGGTGGGTTGCTGGGATTATGCAGAGCATAATACATATAGTTATGATTATTGTAGTCATATACGTACTATTCCAGATTGTGCTCAAGAGTATCTCAGTATGCACAGATAAACTTTGTGTAATAGATGCAAGAGTATAAAGTTTTTTTTTTTTTTCCTTCTTCTCTTATGTTATCCTTTGCTAATACTGATTATTGCGCTTATTTTGCTATCCCTTTGTAATATCTGTACTTATTGCAAAACAAAGAAAAGGTTGCGAGAGTTAAACGGAAGAATTAATACTAGATTTGATTCTCTTATTGAATACAAGCATGTACATGTGTAATACCAAATAAAGGCTTTGTCTTTGGCCCTGTGGTAATAAAATAAATAAAAGAAAATGTCAAAGGGGGGAATTGTGGAGATCAGACTGAACTAAAACAATCCATCTTGTCTTCTTCCTGAGAAATCTCGCTTACAACAAGATACATTTCTGCTGACTTGACATTTCCTTTTATGGAAGTAATCATGTGTGCATTCCTTCTTTCAATAGCAGCCTTTATTCACCTTCCAGATGATGTAACTTTTTACTGATAAAGACTGGTATAGATTGTTTATGTAAGAGATAGTGAAATATGAGCGCTTGTGCGCATGTCTGTAAAAGAATAATTCTTTCTATATAAAGGGAGGGCAAAGCCCAGAGAGGGAGATGTGCTCCTGGGCTTCCCCTGTATATGATCACACAATACCTTGTTTGCGTGTCATTTACTCTGGATCCCTACCTCTAGTAAGCCAGGGACTGAGAAGGACTTAACATTTCATATCCCACGCAAAGCATAGTTTGTTAAGGAATTTTAGCAAATTCTGTTTTCAGACCTAAATTTTAATGGAATTATAGGCAGGTTTGGGTTGATTTATTACTAACTTTAGAAAGGAGTGCACTTGAGATGGAGGAAAACTACAGTATCTAAAGAAGCAAGAAGAAGGTGTCCTTTCAAAAGACTTACTGATGACTGCTAGCCTCCAGTTGGTGCTATTGGGGGTTGGTAGTAGGCAACATAGTAGGTACGTAGTTTACACTAGGTTTCTTTTTTAAATGGTTGATAGTAGGCCACATGCACTGTCAAAGAAGCTGGAGTCCAGTTAGCACTCAACCGAGCAGAGGGGAAAGGGGTAGACCACTATTCGGACAACCCTATCTCAATTAGCAGGTTTGCCCCCAGTAAAATAACAACAGTTATACTCACCTCACCTTCCAATGGTGTCGGCACTAGCTCTACAAGGGCTCATGTCACATTGTTGTGTCACACGAGCCCTATCAGTGATAGCTTCACTCTCCCCACCTTTGAAATGATTCAGACATCAAGTGGAAGTCAGAGCTAAGTGTGGCAGATTGACACCTTCTTAAATACAATATTACCCAATGTAAAATGAAAATAAATACTCCCCACCAGCTCCGACGCTGTTCCAGCGATGATGATGCTGGGTCTCGAAAGGATCACGTGACATCATTATGCCATGTGAGCACTGCAGTGAATCAGTGGTCGCTAATGGGCTCCTTTGCTGAAACTTTCTTTGGATGAACCTCAGACATCCAAAGGAATCGTGAGAACTGTAGTCCACTAGTGTCAGTGCAATGTGGCAATGATGGGTATGCCACATGATGGTTGCACTGATGCTTATGCCACATGATGGCTGCACTGATGCTTATGCCACATGATGGCTGCACTGATGGTTATGCCACATGATGGTTGCACTGATGGTAATGCCATATGAGCACTGCAGCGAATGTCATCGTTGGAATAGCAGTGATGAGGAAGGAGAATATCTGTTGAAAGGATAGTTCGAGTTGTGGACAAACCTTTAACCTCTTAGTGACGGAGCCACATTTTTAAAATCTGACCAGTGTCACTTTATGTGGTAATAACTCTGCAACGCTTCAACAAATCCCAGTGATTTTAACCCCTTCATGACCCAGCCTATTTTGACCTTAATGACCTGGCCGTTTTTTGCAATTCTGACCAGTGTCCCTTTATGAGGTAATAACTCAGGAACGCTTCAACGGATCCTAGCGGTTCTGAGATTGTTTTTTCGTGACATATTGGGCTTCATGTTAGTGGTAAATTTAGGTCAATAAATTCTGCGTTTATTTGTGATAAAAATGGAAATTTGGCGAAAATTTTGAAAATTTCGCAATTTTCACATTTTGAATTTTTATTCTGTTAAACCAGAGAGTTATGTGACACAAAATAGTTAATAAATAACATTTCCCACATGTCTACTTTACACCAGCACAATTTTGGAAACAAAATTTTTTTTTGCTAGGAAGTTATAAGAGTTAAAATTTGACCAGCGATTTCTCATTTTTACAACGAAATTTACAAAACCATTTTTTTTAGGGACCACCTCACATTTGAAGTCAGTTTGAGGGGTCTATATGGCTGAAAATACCCAAAAGTGACACCATTCTAAAAAATGCACCCCTCAAGGTGCTCAAAACCACATTCAAGAAGTTTTTTAACCCTTCAGGTGCTTCACAGCAGCAGAAGCAACATGGAAGGAAAAAATGAACATTTAACTTTTTAGTCACAAAAATTATCTTTTAGCAGCATTTTTTTTATTTTCCCAATGGTACAAGGAGAAACTGAACCACGAAAGTTGTTGTCCAATTTGTCCTGAGTACGCTGATACCTCATATGTGGGGGTAAACCACTGTTTGGGCGCACGGCAGGGCTTGGAAGGGAAGGAGCGCCATTTGACTTTTTGAATGAAAAATTGGCTCCACTCTTTAGCGGACACCATGTCACGTTTGGAGAGCCCCCGTGTGCCTAAAAATTGGAGCTCCCCCACACGTGACCCCATTTTGGAAACTAGACGCCCCAAGGAACTTATCTAGATGCATAGTGAGAACTTTGAACCCCCGGGGGCTTCACAGATTGATCCGTAAAAATGAAAAAGTACTTTTTTTTCACAAAAAAATTCTTTTAGCCTCAATTTTTTTCATTTTCACATGGGCAACAGGATAAAATGGATCCTAAAATTTGTTGGGCAATTTCTCATGAGTACACCGATACCTCACATGTGGGGGTAAACCACTGTTTGGGCACATGGTAAGGTTCGGAAGGGAAGGAGCGCCATTTGACTTTTTGAATGAAAAATTATCTCCATCGTTAGCGGACACCATGTCGTGTTTGGAGAGCCCCCGTGTGCCTAAACATTGGAGCTCCCCCACAAATGACCCCATTTTGGAAACTAGACCCCCCAAGGAACTTATCTAGATGCATATTGAGCACTTTAAACCCTCAGGTGCTTCACAAATTGATCTGTAAAAATGAAAAAGTACTTTTTTTTTCACAAAAAAATTCTTTTCGCCTCAGTTTTTCATTTTCACATGGGCAATAGGATAAAATGAATCCTAAAATTTGTTGGGCAATTTCTCCCGAGTACGCCGATACCTCATATGTGGGGGTAAACCACTGTTTGGGCACACGGCAGGGCTCGGAAGGGAAGGCGCGCCATTTGACTTTTTGAATGGAAAATTAGCTCCAATTGTTAGCGGACACCATGTCGCGTTTGGAGAGCCCCTGTGTGCCTATGCATTGGAGCTCCCCCACAAGTGACCCCATTTTGGAAACTAGACCCCCCAAGGAACTTATCTAGATGCATATTGAGCACTTTAAACCCCCAGGTGCTTCACAGAAGTTTATAATGCAGAGCCATGAAAATAAAAAATAATTTTTCTTTCCTCAAAAATGATTTTTAGCCTGGAATTTCCTATTTTGCCAAGGGTAATAGGAGAAATTGGACCGCAAATGTTGTTGTCCAGTTTGTCCTGAGTACGCTGATACCCCATATGTGGGGGTAAACCACTGTTTGGGCGCACGGCAGGGCTCGGAAGGGAAGGCACGCCAATTGGCTTTTTAAATGGAAAATTAGCTCCAATCATTAGCGGACACCATGTCAGGTTTGGAGAGCCCCTGTGTGCCTAAACATTGGAGATCCCCCACATATGACCCCATTTTGGAAACTAGACCCCCAAAGGAACTAATCTAGATGTGTGGTGAGGACTTTGAACTTCCAAGTGCTTCACAGATGTTTATAACGCAGAGCCATGAAAATAAAATAAAAATTTTATTTTCTCTAAAATGATTTTTTAGCCTGCAATTTATTATTTTCCCAAGGGTAACAGGAGAAATTTGACCCCAAAAGTTGTTGTACAGTTTCTCCTGAGTACGCTGATACCCCATATGTGGGGGTAAACCACAGTTTGGGCACATGTCGGGGCTCGGAAGTCAAGTAGTGACATTTTGAAATGCAGACTTTGATGGAATGCTCTGCGGGCGTTACGTTGCGTTTGCAGAGCCCCTGATGTGGCTAAACAGTAGAAACCCCCCACAAGTGACCCCATTTTAGAAACTAGACCCCGAAAGGAACTTATCTAGATGTGAGGTGAGCACTTTGAACCCCCAAGTGCTTCACAGAAGTTTATAACACAGAGCAGTGAAAATAATAAATACGTTTTCTTTCCTCAAAAATAATTTTTTAGCCCAGAATTTTTTATTTTCCCAAGGGTTACAGGAGAAATTGGACCCCAAAAGTTGTTGTCCAGTTTCTCCTGAGTACGCTGATACCCCATATGTGGGGGTAAACCACTGTTTGGGCACACGTCGGGGCTCAGAAGGGAAGTAGTGACTTTTGAAATGCAGACTTTGATGGAATGGTCTGCGGGCGTCACGTTGCGTTTGCAGAGCCCCTGGTGTGCCTAAACAGTAGAAACCCCCCACAAGTGACCCCATTTTGGAAACTAGACCCCCCAAGGAACTTATCTAGATATGTGGTGAGCACTTTGAACCCCCAAGTGCTTCACAGACGTTTACAACGCAGAGCCGTGAAAATAAAAAATCATTTTTCTTTCCTCAAAAATGATGTTTTAGCAAGCAATTTTTTATTTTCTCAAGGGTAACAGGAGAAATTGGACCCCAGTAATTGTTGCCCAGTTTGTCCTGAGTACGCTGATACCCCATATGTGGGGGTAAACCACTGTTTGGGCACATGTCGGGGCTCGGAAGTCAAGTAGTGACGTTTTGAAATGCAGACTTTGATGGAATGGTCTGCGGGCGTCACGTTGCGTTTGCAGAGCCCCTGGTGTGCCTAAACAGTAGAAACCCCCCACAAGTGACCCCATTTTGGAAACTAGACCCCCCAAGGAACTTATCTAGATATGTGGTGAGCACTTTGAACCCCCAAGTGCTTCACAGACGTTTACAACGCAGAGCCGTGAAAATAAAAAATCATTTTTCTTTCCTCAAAAATGATGTTTTAGCAAGCAATTTTTTATTTTCTCAAGGGTAACAGGAGAAATTGGACCCCAGTAATTGTTGCCCAGTTTGTCCTGAGTACGCTGATACCCCATATGTGGGGGTAAACCACTGTTTGGGCACATGTCGGGGCTCGGAAGTCAAGTAGTGACGTTTTGAAATGCAGACTTTGATGGAATGGTCTGCGGGCGTCACGTTGCGTTTGCAGAGCCCCTGGTGTGCCTAAACAGTAGAAACCCTCCACAAGTGACCCCATTTTGGAAACTAGACCCCCCAAGGAACTTATCTAGATATGTGGTGAGCACTTTGAACCCCCAAGTGCTTCACAGACGTTTACAACGCAGAGCCGTGAAAATAAAAAATCATTTTTCTTTCCTCAAAAATGATGTTTTAGCAAGCAATTTTTTATTTTCTCAAGGGTAACAGGAGAAATTGGACCCCAGTAATTGTTGCCCAGTTTGTCCTGAGTACACTGATACCCCATATGTGGGGGTAAACCACTGTTTGGGCACACGTCGGGGCTCGGAAGGGAAGGAGCACCATTTGACTTTTTGAATAAAAGATTGGCTGGAATCAATGGTGGCGCCATGTTGCGTTTGGAGACCCCCTGATGTGCCTAAACAGTGGAAACCCCTCAATTCTAACGCCAACACACCCCTAACCCTTATCCCAACTGTAGCCGTAACCCTAACCACAACCCTAACCGCAACACACCCCTAACCACAACCCTAACCCCAACACACCCCTAACCCTAACCACAACCCTAATTCCAACCCAACCCTAACCCTAAGGCTATGTACCCACGTTGCGGATTCGTGTGAGATTTTTCCGCACCATTTTTGAAAAATCCGCGGGTAAAAGGCACTGCGTTTTACCTGCGGATTTACTGCGGATTTCACCTGCGGATTCCTATTGAGGAATAGGTGTAAAACGCTGCGGAATCCGCACAAAGAATTGACATGCTGCGGAAAATACAACGCAGCGTTTCCGTGCGGTATTTTCCGCACCATGGGCACAGCGGATTTGGTTTTCCATAGGTTTACATGGTACTGTAAACCTGATGGAACACTGCTGCGGATCCGCAGCGGCCAATCCGCTGCGGATCCGCAGCCAAATCCGCACCGTGTGCACATAGCCTAATTCTAAAGGTATGTGCACACGCTTCGGAAAACGCTGCGGATCCGCAGCAGTTTCCCATGAGTTTACATTTCAATGTAAACCTATGGGAAACAAAAATCGCTGTACACATGCTGCGGAAAAACTGCACGGAAACGCAGCGGTTTACATTCCGCAGCATGTCACTTCTTTCTGCGGATTCCACAGCGGTTTTACAACTGCTCCAATAGAAAATCGCAGTTGTAAAACCGCAGTGAAATGCGCAGAAAAACCGCGGTAAATCCGCCATAAATCCGCAGCGGTTTAGCACTGCGGATTTATCAAATCCGCTGCGGAAAAATCCGCAGAGGACCAGAATACGTGTGCACATACCGAAACCCTAACCCTAACCCTAACCCTACCCCTAACCCTACCCCTAACCCTACCCCTACCCCTAACCCTACCCCTACCCCTAACCCTAACTCCAACCTTAGTGGAAAAAAAAAAAAATTCTTTATTTTATTATTGTCCCTATCTATGGGGGACAAATGGGGGGGGTCATTTACTGTTTTTTTTATTTTGACCACTGTGATAGATTATATCACAGTGATCAAAATTCACATTGGAACGAATCTGCCGGCCGGCAGATTCGGCGGGCGCACTGCGCATGCGCCCGCCATTTTGGAACATGGCGGCGCTCGGGGAAGAAGACGGACGGACCCCGCCAGGATCGGTAAGTATAAGGGGGGGAGATCAGGGCACAGGGGGGGGAGATCAGGGCACGGGGGGGCGTCGGAGCACGGGGGGGAGGGATCGGAGCATGGGGGAGAGTGATCGGTGTGCGGGCGGGTGGATCGGTGTGCAGGGGGGGTGGATCGGTGTGCAGGGGGGGTGGATCGGAGCACGGGGGGGGGGATCGGAGTGCGGGGGGGTTTGATTGGAGCACGGGGGGGTGTGATTGGAGCACGGGGGGAGCGGACAGGAGGACGGGGGAGCGGAGAACAGGACGGAGGGGAGCGGGCCACAGATCGGGGGGCTGGGGGGGCGATCGGTGGGGTGGGGTGGGTGCACATAAGTGTTTCCAGCCATGGCCGATGATATTGCAGCATCGGCCATGGCTGGATTGTAATATTTCACCATTTTTTTAGGTGAAATATTACAAATCGCTCTGATTGGCAGTTTCACTTTCAACAGCCAATCAGAGCGATCGTAGCCACGAGGGGGTGAAGCCACCCCCCCTGGGCTAAACTACCACTCCCCCTGTCCCTGCAGATCAGGTGAAATGGGAGTTAACCCTTTCACCCGATCTGCAGGGACGCGATCTTTCTGTGACACAGCATATGCGTCACAGGTCGGATTGGCACCGACTTTCATGACGCATACGCTGTGTCACAGGTCGGGAAGGGGTTAAGAATGTTTTTTCGTGACACATTACACTTTATTATAATGGTAAATTTAGGTCAATATGTTTTGTGTTTATTTATAAAAAATATCAGAAATATGAGAAAAATGTAAAAAAATTAGCAATTTTCAAACTTTGAATGATTATCCCTTTAATACAGATAGTCATATCACAGCAAACCATTAATATTAATAAATAACATTTCCCATATGTCGGCTTTACATCAGCACCATTTGTAAAATGTTATTTTATTTTGTTAGCATTTTAGGAGGATTAAAAATGTAGCAGCAATTTTTCATTTTTTCAAGGAAATTTACAAAATTTATTTTTTTAGGGACTTATCCATGTTTGAAGTGCCTTTAGGGGTCTCATATATTGGGAAGCCCCCAAATGTGATACCATTTTAAAAACAGCACCCCCAGACATATTGAAAACTGCAGTCAGGTAGGTTATTAACTCTTCAGGTGCTTTTCAGGAATTAATGCAAAGTGGCATGATAGGAATGAAAATGTGCATTTTTACCACCTAAATACCTCTAACTTCTGAACAGATTACTACAGCAATCAGACTCTAAAGGTACCTTCACACTCAGCGACGCTGCAGCAATACCGACGACGATCCGGATCGCTGCAGCATCGCTGTTTGGTCGCTGGAGAGCTGTCACACAGACAGCTCTCCAGGGACCAACGATGCCGGTAACCAGGGTAAACATCGGGTTACTAAGCGCAGGGCTGCGCTTAGTAACCTGATGTTTACCCTGGTTACCATCATGAAAGTAAAAAAACAAACACTACATACTTACCTTCCGCTGTCTGTCCCCGGCGCTGTGCTTTCTTGCACTGACTGTGAGCACAGCGGCCGGAAAGCAGAGTGGTGACGTCACCGCTGTGCTTTCCGGCTGGCCGGCGCTCACAGCCAGTGCAGAGAAGCACAGCGCCGAGGACAGACAGCGGAAGATAAGTATGTAGTGTTTGTTTTTTTTACTTTTACGATGGTAACCAGGGTAAACATCGGGTTACTAAGCGCGGCCCTGCGCTTAGTAACCCGATGTTTACCCTGGTTACCAGTGAAGACATCGCTGAATCGGCGTCACACACGCCGATTCAGCGATGTCAGTGGGTGATCCAGCGACAAAATAAAGTTCTGGACTTTCTGCAGCGACCAACGATCTCCCAGCAGGGGCCTGATCGCTGCTGCGTGTCAAACTGAACGATATCGCTAGCCAGGATGTTGCAACGTCACGGATCGCTAGCGATATCGTTCATTGTGATGGTACCTTAAGGCCGCTATTTGGTCATGAATTGCCACGGCAAACATCAGGACCACAAAATCAAGATCTGAGGGCACCAATTTGGTTAAATAGGAAGCCCCCACACTCTGTTAACCATTTATAGTGATGTAGTCACTATTGACAGCAGCATCTAAGGGGTTAAACAGATTTGGACGGTGCAAACACTGATCGTGGCTGATGCAGCAAGTTGTCAGCTATAGTGGACAGCCGTCAGCTGCTGGATTGTTACCTGTATGGGGAGGCTATTCTCTTGTATCTCAGGTCAGTTAAAAGACGTATTGACTGTCATTAATTTTGTGCCTGTATGTAAAGACTTTGCATTTACAGTATTTTCTACAATAAAGAACAGGAGAAGCCCTGTGTGAACCGAATTTCTGTTTCGACTGCATTTATCCCATTTTGGCTACACAGCTAATCTTCCATAATACTAAAAAGTAAACAAAAATGTATGTGTGGGGCAAACCCCTATTAATCAGAATTCGACATCAAAGACAGACAATGCGCTAGAATAACAAGAACCAACATTTGCCAATTATCTCCACAGTGCTGACGGTGATCCCTGATGGTCTTTTCTAACGTGGCTGCAGTCATGATTTGAAGTCTACACACGTGACCACGGCAGAAACTGTCCTCACAAAACTGCAGAACAACCTAGATGGCGAACAGTGATCATGTATGTAGATGAGAAAATCATTGTTGCATTTAACATCAAGATCAACTAAGAACAAAGACTGGGGGCACAGGTGAGGAGCAGGATATACAGAAGGTGAATGCATATTCTATTGTTATTTTATCAAATTGCTCGCCTTTAGCCACATTCATTATCTTTAATCAGTTACAATGAGAACTCTTTGTAAAAGATACCATCGATAGCGATCTGCGAACAAGACAAACGCAACAAGCTTCAAGAATGTGATCAATAGATTTGTTCCCACGTGTAATAATGTCTGATACCAGGACAGAAGCTGGATTATTAATAAACACGAGTAAAAGGCGATATGGGGTCAAATAAACAAAAGCATTAAAGTGGGATAGGGTGTTAGGAACGGGAGAGGTGTAGAAAGGGCCCGGGTAGAACTCTTTCATGTAAAAATATGCACGCACGTGTTTACCGCACACTGCCACAGTTTTGCAAAGCGATAATTGACCGTGTGGTTTTACAAGTGAAATAAGGTTTTTAAAAATGTTTTTAAAAAAAACAACACAAGATAACCCCTTGTAGAACCAGGCAAACAAGAATCCATTAAGATCAATAAAAGACGACCCAAAAACTTGGGCTTCAACTAAAAATTTCTGAATGTTATCTGAAATTTGGAAAGGTTTATGTGGACAGAAAATCGGTCTCTGAAAACCATTTTTTACTTTACTGAAAAAGTAAACAGTAGAGGAATTAGTCTTAGGTTCAACTAGATTTTATTTGCAGTGTTATATCAATCATTTTCCCCGGACAAATGTATCCATGTGTCTGTACAGTAGCAATCATCTGCCACTTTACACTGTCATGGGATTTTGTGCATAGAATTTTATAAGAAACGCTTTATTATCTGCAGACATAGAATGTGCTCTCGATATACGGCGAGTTAATAATAGTGTATGGGTGCATTAGACACATACATCAGATGAAGGTTGCATTGGGATGAATCTAGGTAAAGACAATCTTTTATGCTGTACTTAGAGCATTATCTCCGTCACTTACCATAAAAAAACAATTATATCTTCAACATGCAAGCAGTTTTTTTTTTTGTGTAAATCTGTTATTATGACAAGAATAAGCGAGAATAGACCAAGCTAAGTAATGAATTGTTTTAAAAGGATTTTCTGGTTTCGTGGCATTGTTATCCTTTATATACTGACGAATTATAGAAGTCTCCAATATTCTCATAGCATTAAAGCATCACATTCATTTTTAGGATCTCTGATCATGCCATAGTTGCTTTGCTGATCGTTAGACACCATTGTGATAACTATGCTGTAACTATGTCTTAAAGGGCATGCGTCACCACGGTATCAGGTTATTGACACCTGAGAGCAGCATATTGTAGAGGCAGAGACCCTGATTCCAATGATGTATCGCTAACTGGGCTACTTGCTGTAGTTTTATGAGCAGGAAAGGACTAGTAAACCTGCTGCTAGATAGTCCAACCATGCCCACCGTCACTGATTGGCAGCTTTTGGCCTATGCACAGTGCACACAGAAAGCTGCCAATCTATGATGTGGGCAGGATTACACAGGGCTCAGCATTCAGAGAACTGCTACATCTGCAGCAGATAAATCACTGTTTAATCAAAACTTTAACAACCGGTAATGTAAACGACACATCGCTGGAATGGGGGTCTCTGCCCCTACATCGTGCAGCGTTCAGAAGGAGCAGCAAAACCTGGTGAAAGATTCCCCTTGCCATTTGATTTGGCGATTCCTTTCGATTCGCACAATGGAACTAGCACTGGCCTGTGGGTTTTGTAAAAAATGGAAACTATGACAAAGATGTGTACAGAACCTTCACACCAGGCTGTTAAAAGAGGAAAGATTTGTTTACCCCAATGGTAAGAAAATGAAGTTTCCTATTGAATAGCAGCATATCGAGAGATTAAAGAATTGATACAGAAAGGACAATGAAAAAATATAACTTTTTTTTGCTTCCATTCCTCAAAAATGTCGCCTCAAAGAACAAAATGTCAAATTTATCTCTGCAATACATCTACTATAAGTGTGTTATTTCAAAGCGAGCCGTAAGTAGTAGAACACTCTTCCTGCATTTGTGTCCTTCCTGTTACAAAATGCAGTGCCTCGGCTATTAGATCTACTGAAATGGCTACGAAGCTGCCGGATGAGAGACTTTATTTGTATAGTAGGAGCACAATAATGTATGTCTTTTCAAACATATGACAAGCCAGTGATCATCTCAGAAAGTAACCAACTGCAGATTCTCCCTAGAGTTCCATGATGGTTTTTTTAAAGGAAAATTGTGCCAAAATCATGTATTTGTTTTACTTATTACACTCGTAATCCGTGCATCCTAGGAAAGACAGCTGGAGAGCCAACAGCCACCCAAAGCCATACTATAATGAAATCAGCACGTCTTTTGAAATTCATATATAGAATCAAAGGCGACATGGAATATTGCTCTCCAAAACAGCGCCGCTCAGAAAATAACATTTGCTGCTGTTAAGGAAGCATTGCCGCTATCAAAAGTCGGTGAAAATGCCAACTCCTGTTTGCCCTACAGAAGATCGTTATTCAGATGATGCACAAAAATAATTAAAGAGTCTAATTGATTTTCAGTCAACAGAGGAGGGAGCAGATGTTCAGTACAGAGTTGAGGTCATTATCCTTTTGTCAAATATCACCATGAAGAATGGTAATTTGCCCATAATTATAATAAAGATAGCAATGAAATTTAATTTACTGCTCTGTCCATGTCAGCGTGTGGTTGGGCTCAACCAGTGAGTTTTGCTTGTGCTTAACAATCCAAATGCCATAACCGGTGTGCCAGGTTCAATTAAACATTGCCATCAGTGGCTGTCATTAGAAATATAGTCTTATACTCATCTCCCTCCAAGAGGGGTTTTGGCTGCTTAGAAAAACAAATCCCTACGCCAGACAAACCTGTTTCATCTCAAAATGCCAGGTCTGAACATAAGGCTGGCACACAGATGAGCAAACCTCCTTACTGAAATGGTGTTGGACAGCGCAGCTCAATATGCAGTTAAAGCAACCAATAATCATGGTATTTTGGCACCTAAATATGTTTTTTCCTTATGCACTGGTAAAAGCTTCCACCTCACAAGCCAAACATTAAAGTGGTTGTCCACTACTAGTACAAGCACTTCATGATTTGAATGCTTGCTGTCGTGAAAATAAAAACATCTAAACACCTATATTCACCTCCTGTGAGAGTGTAATAGAGACTGTCGGGTTCCTGCCCCTGAATACAGTTGTGTAGTATGAATACTGTCAGGCGTATACGGTGTCTTATTGAGTCGTGAGAAATGTAAAATGTATAGAGTGTAGTGTCATCAATGTATAGTGTTATAGGTCCTGATGATGTTGTGTGGGTACTAAAAGGTAATGTCTAAGGTAACCTGGGTACACTCAGCTCAGGTATAGGGAAAGTGTAGGATTAAAGTTTAGTACATAAAATAGGAAGTAGTTAATACTTGGAACTAACTCATTGGGACTAGCTAGTGGGACAAAAAGGAACCGCTTTCTGGTTGCAGTTAGTGAAAGTGTTCGTTGGAGGCATGGTGACGTTCATGGGGCAGTGGGCTGGAAGCACGGTGTGGATAAAATGTTCTGGCAGTAGGAGGTTGTACAAAACTCCCTGCAGACTTTCCTGTAATGTCTGGAAACAATGGACCAAACTAGACACTGAGGAGCGTGCTTTAATCCCTTTCATACATAGGAAGCCGGACAAGGATAGAAAGAAGGGCTAGTTGAACGTAAGAAAATGATGGAAACGTGCTGTGTTGATGGAACAAGTGGCAATGGTGCTATGCCCGATATTGGGTGTTGAAGACAAATGAACTTGAACTGTCAAGTAAAGTTGAACTTGTTAAAACGAACTAAAATATGCTAGCGCCGTTCCAGCGGTGTTGGCAATCGCACTACTGAAGCTCATGTGCGGTTGTTATGACATGTGAACCCTAAGCCAAATTAGCGCTGGTGTCTCTGTCCCCACCATTAGACATATTAGTAACCAAGAGGACGAGACCGGCCAGCCCCAGCTTTCAATACCTCTCGATTATGAATGCATCCGAAGGAGGGTATAGTGATGGCGGCATTGATTGGGTGCAGGCTTACATGTCCTAACAACCTTATGTGAGCGCCGGGAATGCGAGTGCTAATGCTACTGGAACGGCACCGGTACGGATGGTGAGTATATGTGTTCTATTTTCACAGGGGCAAACAATCAGATCGGGAAGGTGTTGTCCTAATACTGAGCACTGGACAACTTCTATAAAGAGAACATATCACCAGTTTTGTCATATATCAACTAAAATTATCACCTTATTCAGCGCCTGTGCTGCATTCCACAAATGCTTATATAATCTCCGGACTTATAGGGATATCCTGAATAAAAGAGTGCTTTTCTAGAATGTATTCCAGAGGAACATTCCTTTGGAATATGTCAATCTTAACATCTCCTGGACACATTTGTGATATACATTGGGAGCATTTCCTGACATATAGCTAAAATGTGCACAAATCAAAGAGGCACCGACCGGTCCCGTGTTAAGCCTCATTCAGATGTCTGCGATTTCTCTTATAGCCAAAAAAACGGTCGGAATGTCATGAGTTTTTTCATCCAATTTGCATCAGTATTTGGTCAATGTCAGTTTTTCCCATCAGTTTTTCATCAGCGATTTTGACAAATGAAAAAAAAAAAAAAGAAATACAAAGCTTCTCCTATTCATTCAATGTTAATCATGGACAGCACACGTTTAGTACACTGATGCCATCCCTGTGCTGTCCGTGATTTTCACAGATCCATAGGCTTGTAAAGGTAATTTGGATCTGTGACTCTGATCAAAAACGAAAATGTCCTTGTGATATTTTTTGTGGACACACATGTGAACAGCATCATAGACTTTAATGGGTATGTATGCTATCTGTGAAAATCAAAGATAGAACATTTATGTGATTCATGGACGTCTGAATGAGGCCTCGAGGACATTTTTTGCCCTGGTTAAACTTCTATACTGATTATTATTCATGATTTAAAAAGAAAAAAATAAAAATAAAAAAAACAGTCATTAAAGCAACAAAAAAGATCAGTGACACAAACTTTATAATCCTATTTGCTAGTTTGGTCATGTAAATGAACATACAAGTGAGAAATGGTTGACTGGTACTGTTTTTCATTAATTTAATGACAAAACACAATGTCACTCCATAATTCAGTAATACTAAGTGTTATACCCAGATCTCCTAGATTAGTAAAGAAAATGTAATTTCAGAAATACACGCATATATCATTTTAATTTTCATTATACAGAATAATGCTACACAGAAGTCTCAAATGGGTAAAGAGTAGTGTTGAGCATTCCGATACCGAGATCCGATACTTTTGTGATATCGGGTATCGGTATCGGATCAATAGGGATGTGTAAAATAAAGAATTAAAATAAAAAATATTGATATGCTCACCTCTCCGGCGGCCCCTGGACATCACGCTGCTAACCGGGAGGCTTCTTTGTTTAAAATGTGCGCCTTTAGGACCTGCGAATGATGTCCCGGCTTCTGAGCCGCGACGTCATTCTCATTCACAAAAACTCCTAATTCTAGGAATTAAGGACCTGCGAATGACGTCGCGGCTTCTGATTGGTCGCGTGCCGGTCACATGGGCGGCACGCGACCAATCAGAAGCCGGGACGTCATTCGCAGGTCCTAAAGGCGCGCATTTTAAACAAAGAAGCCTCCCGCTTAGCAGCGTGATGTCCAGGGGCCGCCGGAGAGGTGAGCATATCAATATTTTTTATTTTAATTCTTTATTTTACACATCCCTATGGATCCCAGGGCCTGAAGGAGAGTTTCCTCTCCTTCAGACCCTGGGAACCATGAGAATACCTTCCGATACTTGATGTCCCATTGACTTGTATTGGTATCGGATATCGGTATCGGCCGATACTATCCGATACCGATAAGTATCGGACGGTATCGCTCAACACTAGTAAAGAGTTTGAATATTGTTTCCACCTAATAGCTCATAATCTCTACTAGGCTCAGTCCACATTTCTATTAGTTCCTTACCACAAAGTACCTCCAAGACAAATGTAATATTCTATCTAGCAAAAAAAAAAAAACACTGACTATTTAAGTCAAAGGCGGAATCTTAGCACAACCATTATGGATACTTTAAAAACAGAAATTATAACACCAATATACATAAAACTTTATTTAACCCCTTAGTGACAGAGCCAATTTGCAGCTTAATGACCAAGCCAATTTTTACAATTCTGACCACTGTCACTTTATGAGGTTATAACTCTGGAACTCTTTAACGGATCCCACTGAGTCTGAGACTGTTTATTCGTGACATATTATACTTCTTGTTAGTGGTAACATTTCTTCAAATTACTTGTGTTTATTTATGAAAAAAACTGAAATATGGTGAAAAGTTTTAAAATGTTGCAATTTTCAAACTTTTAATTTTTAGGCCCTTAAATCAGAGAGATATGTCAGTCACACAAAATACTTAATAAATAACATTACCCACATGTCTACTTTACATCAGCACAATTTTGGACACAACATTTTTTTTTGTTAGGATGTTATAAGGGTTAAAAGTTGACCAGCAATTTCTCATTTTTACAACAAAATTTACAAAACCATTTCTTTAGGGACCACCTCACATTAAAAGTCACTTTGAGGGGTGTACATGACAGAAAATACACAAAAGTTACACCATTCTAAAAACTGCACCCCTCAAGGTGCTTAAAACCACATTCAAGAAGTTTATTAACTCTTTACATGCTTCACAGGAACTGAAGCAATATGGAAGGAAAAAATTAGCATTTAACTTTTTTTAACAAATATTTCTTCAGAACCAATTTTTTTTATTTTCACAAGTGTAAAAAGAGAAAATGAACCACAAAATGTGTTGTGCAATTTCTACTGAATATGTTGATGCACCATATGTGGGGGTACACTACTGTTTGGGCGCATGGCGGAGCTCGGAAGGGAAGGAGTGCCGTTCGACTTTTTCAATGCAGAATTGGCTGGAATTGAGATTGGATGTCATGTTGTGTTTGGAGAGCCCCTGATGCGCCTAAACTTTGGAAACCCCCAAGTGACACCATTTTGGGAACTCGACCCCTTACGTGACTTATCTAGATGTGTGATGAGCACTTTGAACCCCCAAGTGCTTCACAGAAGTTTATAGCGCAGAGTCATGAAAATAAAAATAAAAAATTTCCTCAAAAATGATTTTTTAGTCTGCAATTTTTTATTTTCACAAGGATAACAGGAGAAATTGAACCCCAAAAGTTGTTGTCCAGTTTGTCCTGAGTATGCTGGTATCCCATATGTGAAACCACTGTTTGGGCACACGTCGGGGCTCAGAAGGGAAGTAGTGACGTTTTAAAATGCAAACTTTGATGGAATGGTCTGTGGGCGTCATGTTGCGTATTGCTGAGCCCTTGATGTGCCTAAACAGTAGAAACTCCCGAGTGACCCCATTTTGGAAACTAGACCCCCCCAAGGAGCATATCTAGATGTGTGGTGAGCATTTTGAACGCCCAAGTGCTTCACAGAAGTTTGTAACGTAGAGCCGTGAAAATAAAAAATCCTTTTTTTTCTACAAAAATGATTTTTAATTCCCCATTTTTTTTCTTTTCCTAACGGTATTAGGACAAATTGGACACCAAAACTTGTTGTACAATTTGTCCTGAGTATGCTGATGCCCCATATGTGGGGGTAAACCACTGTTTGGGCACACGGCAGAGCTCAGAAGGGAGGGAGCACGATTTGACTTTTTGAACACAAAATTGGCTGGAATCAATGGTGGAACCATGTCATGTTTGGAGACCCCCTGATGTACCTTAACAGTGAAAACCCCCCAATTCTAACTCCAACCCTAACCCCAACACACCCTTAACCCTAATCCCAACCCTAATCATAACAGTAACCCCAACACACCCCTAACCCTAATCCCAACCCAAACCATAACCCTAATCACAACCCTAACCGTAACCATAACCCTAACCACAACCCTAACCCCAACACACCCCTAACCTTAATCCCAAACCTAACCCTAATCACAATCCTAACCCCAACACACCCTTAACCCTAATCCCAACCCTAACCATAACCCTAATCACAAACCTAACCCCAACACACCCCAAACCCTAATCCCAACCCTAACCATAACCCTAATCACAACCCTAACCCCAACACACCCCTAACCTTAATCCCAACCCTAACAGTTATCCCAACCCTAACCACAACCCTAACCCCAATACACCCCTAATCCCAATCCTAACCATGACCCTAACCACAAACCTAAGCCTAATCCCAACCCTAACCCTAATCTCAACCCTAATCCTAATCCTAACCCTAATCCCAACTCTAACCCTAATCCCAACCCTAACTTTAGCCCCAACCCTAACCCTAACTTTAGCCCAATTCACTTTAGCCCAAATCTAACCCTAATGGGAAAATGGAAATAAATATTTTTTCCTTATTTTATTATTTTTACCTAACTAAGGGGTGATAAAGGGGGGGTATTTACTATTTTTTTTATTTTGATCATTTTGATAGGGTCTATCACAGTGATCAAAATGAACCAATAGGAAAAATCTTCCTATTGCTTCCGGCCGGCAGATCTCGGTGACCGAGACCCTGGAGAATTTCCGACTCTGGGGGGCGCTACACACTTTTTCCACAGCGCCATTTAAAGGCGTGTCGGCGGTCATTAATGGGTTAAAGGGAATCTGTCACCGACTTTTTGCTGTTGTTATGGTAAATATTTATACTTTGCTTTAATGATCATTTAGACAATTTATATACCGTAACTATATATCTTTGATAATTTTGTGTATTCGCTTTAGAAGTGTTATTTATAAAAGCAATAACACAGGGCGATGTCTATGATATAGCGGTGTCTTTGTTACTGAAGACATAGAGAACTGGGTAGAACCAGTTTGAAGGAATTCAGCAAAATCCAGAATTCATGACACTCTTTTTTACAATCTATATATCTTTTTCCTTATTTAATATACTTATCTATTCCGCTTTCTTCTGTGAGTGTAATTAAATTCTTGTTGCTTGGGATCTGAGAGTAGAAAAGAATTGTACACTGACAGACATTGGTGGTGTGTGTTTTCTTACCTCCGATGCATAATTTTTAATTGGACCAATAATGGTAGATCTTGAGATCGTTTGCATCTCACCTCAAATGAGCTCTTCCAGAAAAAAGTGGTTACAGCAAGATTATGTACTCTGAGAGTTGCATAATGTTGGGGCTGATATTTTAATTCCAGCGATGTGTCAGTTACTAGGTTGTTTGTTGCAGTTTCAATACAATCAGTGTTTTATCAGCAGAAGATTATCACTACAAGACTTAAGGTACCGTCACATTAAGCAACGCTGCAGCGATCTAGACAACGATCCCGATCGCTGCAGCGTCACTGTGTGGTCGCTGGAGAGCTGTCACACAGACAGCTCTCCAGCGACCAACGATGCTGGTCCCCTGGTAACCAGGGTAAACATCGGGTTCCTAAGTGCAGGGCCGCGCTTAGTAACCCGATGTTTACCCTGGCTACCAGTGTAAACGTATAAGAAACAAACACTACATACTTACATTCCGGTGTCTGTCCTCCAGCGCTGTGCTTCTCTGCACTATCAGCGCCGGCCGGCCGTAAAGCAGAGCGGTGACGTCACCGCTGTGCTTTACGGCTGGCCGGCGCTCACAGCCAGTGCAGGAAAGCACAGCACCGGGGGACAGACAGCGGAATGTAAGTATGTAGTGTTTTTTTTTTTTTTTACGTTTACGCTGGTAACCAGGGTAAACATCGGGTTACTAATTGCGGCCCTGCGCTTAGTAACCCGATGTTTACCCTGGTTACCAGTGAAGACATCACTGAATCGGCGTCACACACGCCGATTCAGCGATGTCTGCGGGAGTCCAGCGACGAAATAAAGTGCTGGACTTTCTGCTCCGACCAACGATGGCACAGCAGGATCCAGATCGCTGCTGCGTGTCAAACTGAACGATATCGCTAGCCAGGACGCTGCAACGTCACGGATCGCTAGCGATATCGTTCAGTGTGATGGTACCTTAAGTGTCTCCTTGTCAGCTGCTCTGTGTAACCCCGCCCCAACACTGATTAGCAGAACGCTGCCAATCAGGGGTGTCTGCGGGGTTACACAGGGCTCAGCATTTCAGCACTGCTAGATCTACGGCAAAGAAAACTGATTTTATCAAAACAATAGCATGGAGACCTGCAAGTGATACATCATTGGATGCAGGGTCTTGGCTACTACATCATGCTGCTCTCAGATTTCATAGCAAAAACCTGGTGACATACCCCCTTTAAGAGTCTTACCTGTCAAATGTTCTACAACTTTTTAAGTATAGTTTAAATTCCTCATCATATTCAACAAATGTCTTCATGGTCAATGAAGGACAAAACTGTAGAATTACATTCAAAGTATGCAAACCCACTAAACACACAGGATTGCAATAAAGAGATGTTGCAAATCTGTTTGCAGGTCCCATTCCAGCAGTGATGCCAATAATCTGTGTAGGACGAGAGCTCTGTGAACAGTCTGTTACCAGACCGTATCCCCAACTCTTCAGTGGCAAACCTGATGCAATGTCATTGCTGTGGCATGTAAACTTGTACTACCGTCGCTGGAAGGCTAATAAAATGTTAAGCTACAGATGTGAGGAGGTTGGTATTGCCTATCCGATGGCCACAGACTGGTTCCTGTGAACTGATTCACACCATTCAGTGCTGGTCTAAGCTGAAAAGTGAATTCGGCTGTATCAACTATAGGCAATGCTCTGGGAATTAAACAACCATGATCCAAGACAGACACATTGTTAAGGACTGGCGGAACGCACCAAGTACAAGATGAAATGGAACTAGGTGCGTTCGCAGTCCGAGGTCCACCGTGCAGGTAAAAACCCTGATGCTAGTAAAGACGGACTATATGGCGGTACTATAAGAATACACACATGGGTTAACTACACCCTGTGTGAAGGAAGCGACCCTGTTGCGTCACAGGACCGCGGTACCGCACATAGAGCGCAAGCAAGGAGTCACTAATCTCAAACCCGAGACTGAGGATTTGAGTTCAGAAGACCCCATGCGCCCGACACCGCAACTGGGGTGTCAGAGAAACATAAATAATAATATAAAGGCACAAGAGTGCGTGCGGTGCCGCACTGACGGACGCCACTAACCACCCAGGCTTGGGTCAGGAAAGCGCAGAGCAAGCGCACGGCGCCGTACTGGCGGACACAGCAACTGGTAGCTGTAATGTGTGTTACGTGCTGTTGGATAAGTTGGGCGCTAGATAGCAAACATACACCTTCCGCGAACAGTCATCCAATAGGGAGGGTTATTTTAAGAGCGACTTTCACTCACAACACACACACATTTACAAGACAATACTAGCGCATGGCCGTGCGGTCATGCGCAGTTTATATAGTTGCAGCACAGGAAGCTGCTACCGAAGTTTTGCCCTTTCAGGACCTTCCTGGAGGACCAATGGGATGTGCTGCAGTACCTGAGCATGTGGCCCTCGACCTCCAATGGGAGACCCTGCCCTGGGCATGCTCAGTGTGTGAAAATAAGGACTTAGTCCCAGAGAAGCCTGCTCGCCGCAGATCAGTGCAGGGTACAACAGGAGAGCCAGAAAAGGCAGTAGTAACCCTCAGCACAGAATCAGTCCCAGCAAGACGCTGGGAGCGACGCCTCCGCTGAGCAGACCCCACTGCGGCCGATGCAGAATGGGAGACCGCAGCAGACACGGATCGAGATTCCCCCTGTGCAGCAGAGGAAACTCGACTCCTAACACACATTATTGTAAACTATCAGATTCACACATGTTGCAGTCACCCAACATTTTTGTTACACAACTTTAATAGTGTAGTGCATCTCGGTGTTCTCCACAATTTGTGTATTGTGGCCATTTACTTACTTTGGGAAATGGCTGAGGTGGCTAAATCTATATGAAAAAAAAAGTTTCTTAGAAAGTTGTATAACTTTTCATTTATTCAGTTATTAATCTTCATTAAACATAAAACAGAGTTATAAAGAACTTTTCAGCCACAGATAGGAAGGACCAAACAGTAAGTACACAACATGTGGTACTCCAATTCTAGATAGATGCCCAGGCATTCAATTCTCTGCTAATAAAGAGATTACATCAGACTGAATCTGACCATAATGTGATTTTCTTTTACTGCACAGTCACTCTCCGGCTGTTTGAGCTTCCCGTGTCATGTTACACCCGTCCCGTACATCCTCCAGAGATCAACCATCAATAAACCCCACTGTATAAAATATGATGACCCTCGACAATATAAGGTAATATACTTCTGCTTCAATATTCCTCAAACTTCAGCAACATCACAGGCCATGAAAACAACGTACTGGATACCTACACTAATATAAGCTTCAAGCTCAAGAGAACAGACTTTAAAAGGGTATTCCCATCTCCAAGACCCTACCCCAATAAATAGTAGATGTAATAATAATAATAGTAAATATCTCCAATTAGAAACGTAGTATAGTTTTTCTGATTCGCTATGTCTCTTTCCTCATGTGCAGGCATTGCAGGATCTTAAGAATCCATGGTTATGATCACTAGTAACTAGCTGAGTCAAGACAGAAAAAAGTCAAAACCGCACCCTTTTTTTCTTAAGGTCTCAGCGGACACAGGGCGCACGTCCAGAGCCAGGGAGCCCATCCCGGACAACGTACCAAGACTTCAGAGAAAAAAGACAGCGCCACAATGGATGGTGAAAAAATAAGAGACTCACATTTATTCTGCCTTCTGTAGCGACGTTTTGGTCAACAGACTTTTATCATAAAGGTCTGTTGACCGAAACGTCACTACAGAAGGCAGAATAAATGTGAGTCTCTATTTTTTCACCATCCATTGTGGCGCTGTCTTTTTTCTCTGAAGCACTAGTAACTAGCTGTCACTATATCAGTGGAGATGAGACTACACCTTTAAACATAGTATTGTTCTTTTTTGTTTTCTAAAAAAAACAGTTTGACAACGGATCTGAGGTGTCATTAGTTATTGGATAACTTTTCACCTATTGTTCAGATTGTACCTTATAACTTCAAACACAAAATATTTCATTGCCTGAATGAGCCAATCATCAAAACTTTGCCTGACACGGTGACACCCTCCCTCAGTTGGATGAACCTCTTTGCATACTTGTACGGATCTTCACAGATTGATTGCAAAACTTTTTTGCAACTACACAGTCTACTTCTAGACTAAGATTTAATATGTTTTTAAATTTTTTCAGCTTAGCACCGAAAACACCCATATGTGGCCTGCAGCATTGATGTAATACCTTATGTGATGCTACAGTAGCACCATACGCTGTGAAGAGGCAGTGACCCACAAAGTTCAAACACAAAAGTTTTTTTAATGTGTTACTTCACACATAAAGGTGCATAACATTTTATAGTACACATCATCAAAGTCCAATACACACAGTTGCATCTCATCTCAGCGCCATTTCATAGCACTACACATCACATGGCTTTTAGATTGCAGTCCCTAAACATGCCGGACCTCTCCATGTCCAGTATCTGTGGGGCAACCGCACACCATATTACAGTCTCCTAACACAGGTTCACATGATGCAGACATTACACACACCAGTCCTCTGATCAGTTCCCGTGGGTGTCCTGCACCGCTGTATCACAGACTCTTTACTCACCCAGCCGTACACAGCCCAGGATATCCTCCAGATAGCAGCCACACAGGACTGTCCACATCCGACTCTTTCAGGCACAGGACATCCACCTCCAGTTCACCTCTGGGAACACGACTGTCCACATCCGAGACCAGTTACCATGGCCGGTTTGCATCGTTGTGTACGCTGCAGGTGCCAGGCTATTCAGCTGCCATAGCTGCTGGCTCCGCTGGCCTGTGCCTCCATGCACTCTGCAGGCCTCTGCTCTGCAGAACAGCACACACCAGACTGACACTGACAATTGCACCTGACACACCCATACCCCTTACTGCATGGTTTTTAAAACAAACCTGTGGCTTTCAGCCACACAGAAAACCCGACCAGAAATCCGTGACTGCCATGCACACCTATGGACTTCTTCCGTCTCCATGCACAACCTGGGGAGAACACACAGCGACCCCTACCTGTGACACGGGTCACTGCCTCACACTTGGCACATACTTTATTACATGATGAGCAGCCTTGGTTTGGCAGGATTTTAGAACAGCTATGTTCACATTAGAAATAACTGTTCCTGTCTTCCCACTATATTCTGATCTATCAGATATAAACAGACACTGGGTGTCTTGCAAGGAACACATTTAATGCAGAGTTAAAATTAATGTTTATTAAAGCTATAGTTTTTGGGGGCTTCAAAAAGTATTTTTTATCATAAAATACCAATGTAGAAGCTCTCCTAATATCTGGAATTAAACGTAACTGCACAAAGAGGTAATCATATTATTCATGTTTTTGCATGTGTAGCGATATGCTTGCACAAATACACTTACGGCGCCAGAACTAAGCTGTGGCCACATGGTCATGTCCTGAAAAAGCTACTAGGCTCATACGAAGCTGTAACATTTATATGACATGTGTATTTATGTCTTTGCTAGCGTACTAAAACAATGGGTGAACTCCCAGTAATTATCTTTAGGATACAACATCACCCCCTCAACCCCCATAGCAGGCATATGATCATCAACTGAGGGACTTATAGCAAACTAACAGGTGATTCGGGCAACATGTATCAGATCAATTCCATCATTGCAGCCATGATTCTACCATGTTTCAGAGAAAACATACTATAAAATGCAGACTTGAGACAATGTGACTAGGAAGACAAGACAAAGAGACCAAACCCTGGAGGCTTCTTCCTGCCCAGCTTCCCTTTACTGACAGGTCTCTCCCTATACTCACACAAACATGTGCCAGTCATGAGGTACAGGGAACAGAGAAGCCATCGGGATTTGCCTCAGACTAGTCAAGGAGACAACACCCTGGAGGCTTCTTCCTGACCAGCTTCCCTTGACTAACAGGTCTCTCCCTATACTCACACAAACATGTGCCAGTCATGAGGTACAGGGAACAGAGAAGCCATCGGGATTTGCCTCAGACTAGTCAAGGAGACAACACCCTGGAGGCTTCTTCCTGACCAGCTTCCGTTGACTGACAGGTCTCTCCCTATACTCACACAAACATGTGCCAGTCATGAGGTACAGGGAACAGAGAAGCCATCGGGATTTGCCTCAGACTAGTCAAGGAGACAACACCCTGGAGGCTTCTTCCTGACCAGCTTCCCTTGACTGACAGGTCTCTCCCTATGCACATACAAACATATGCCAGTCATGGGGTACAGGGCAGGGAGAAACCACTGGGACTTGCCTCAGACTAGTTAAAGAAACCACACCCGGGAGGCTTCTTCCTGACCAGCTTCCCTTGACTGACAGGTCTCTCCCTATGCACATACAAACATATGCCAGTCATGGGGTACAGGGCAGGGAGAAACCACTGGGACTTGCCTCAGACTAGTTAAAGAAACCACACCCGGGAGGCTTCTTCCTGACCAGCTACCCTTGACTGACAGGTCTTTCCCTATACTCACACAAACATATGCCAGTCATGGGGTGCAGGGCAAGGAGAAGCCACCAAGACTAGTCATCCAAGAGGCATAGTTTCCAGCTGGCTGTTTAAAGTTTGATTTCTTTGAAATACTATAGTATTTCAGACTAATACATACCTTGCTTCAATGACTGAGTCAGGGACAAACATATCATTGGTGCAACCTGTGCAGCTGCAAAGGGGCCTCAGTGGTAAAGGGACCCGTTCCTATCTGCTATGCAAGTGGAATTGTGCATTATGATGAGCTTCTGGCCAGCAAAGGGCCCATATATTGTTCCTGCACAAGGGCCCTTTTCTGTCTATGTCCACCAGTGGACAGAATCGATCTCTCATTTGAACATATTGTGGTTTGGCCTGTTGTGAATTCTGTGGCTGAGTTCACTTCTGTGGTCACAAGTGGTATTGCAGTCTCTGGGCTTCCTCCCTCAGGTGTTTTGGTGAGCTCGTTGGCTGCCTTGCTATTTAGCTCCACCTGTGTCTGTCTTCCTTGCTCCTTGTCAATGTTCCAGTGTTGGATCTGAGCTACTGCATCTTTCCTTGGGCCTGCTGCTCTGCTAGATAAGTGCTTCTAGTTTGTTTTCTGTTTTTTCTGTCCAGCTTGCTATTAACTTTTGCTGGAAGCTCTGAGAAGCAAAGGGGTGCACCGCCGTGCTGTTAGTTCGGCACGGTGGGTCTTTTTGCCCCTTTGCGTGGTTTTCGTTTTAGGGTTTTTTGTAGACTGCATAGTTCTCTTTGCTATCCTCGCTCTGTCTAGAATATCGGGCCTCACTTTGCTGAATCTATTTCATTCCTACGTTTGTCTTTTCATCTTGCTAACAGTCATTATATGTGGGGGGCTGCCTATTCCTTTGGGGTATTTCTCTGAGGTAAGTCAGGCTTGTATTTCTATCTTCAGGCTAGTCAGCTCCTCAGGCAGTGCCGAGTTGCATAGGTAGTTGATAGGCGCAATCCACTGCTGCTTATAGTTGTGTGAGGATAGATCAGGTACTGCAGTCTACAGAGATTCCACGTCTCAGAGCTCGTCCTATTGTTTTTGGTTATTGCCAGATCTCTGTATGTGCGCTGATTACTGCACGCTGTGTTGCCTGATTGCCAGCCATAACAGTACAAGGAGCCCTTCAATGATTTCCAATAGAGGGAAAAAAGAAATCCTGACATCATTTTTTTTTCTTAGCTCTGTCTTCAGTCTTTTTTTTCCCCTAGACATTAGAGTGCTTCAGGACACAGCTGTGGACATGGATATTCAGGCTCTGTGCTCCTCAATGGATAATCTCGTTGTAAATGTACAAAAGATTCAAGATACTATTGATCAGAAATCGATGCTAGAACCAAGAATTCCGATTCCTGATTTGTTTTTTGGTGACAGAACTAAGTTCCTGAGCTTCAGAAATAATTGTAAGCTATTTTTGGCCTTGAAACCTCATTCTTCTGGTAATCCTATTCAACAGGTTTTGATTATTATTTCTTTTTTGCGCGGCGACCCACAGGACTGGGCGTTTTCTCTTGCACCAGGAGATTCTGCATTGAGTAATGTTGATGCATTTTTCCAGGCGCTGGGATTGCTTTACGATGAGCCTAATTCAGTGGATCAAGCTGAGAAAAATCTGCTGGCTTTATGCCAGGGTCAGGATGATGTAGAAGTATATTGTCAGAAATTTAGGAAATGGTCAGTACTCACTCTGTGGAATGAATCTGCACTAGCGGCTTTGTTCAGAAAGGGTCTCTCTGAAGCTCTTAAGGATGTAATGGTGGGATTTCCTATGCCTGCTGGTTTGAATGAGTCTATGTCCTTGGCCATTCAGATCGGTCGTCGCTTGCGCGAGCGTAAATCTGTGCACCATCTGGCGGTATTGTCTGAGAGTAAGCCTGAGCCTATGCAGTGCGACAGGACTATGACTAAAGTAGAACGGCACGAACACAGACGTCTGAACAGACTGTGTTTCTATTGTGGTGATTCTACTCATGCTATTTCTAATTGTCCTAAATGCACTAGGCGGTTCGATAGCTCTGCCGTTATTGGTACTGTACAGTCCAAATTCCTTTTGTCCATTACCTTAATGTGCTCTTTGTCATCATATTCTGCCATGGCTACAAACCCATAATCCAGTATTGGATTGGAACTCTATGTCGGTAACCAGCTGGGGTTGTCAGGGAGTACATGGTGATGTTCCATTTTTGTCTATTTCGTCATCCATTCCTTCTGACATCCCAGAGTTCTTGTCGGACTTTCAGGATGTATTTGAAGAGTCCAAGTCTGATGCCCTACCTCCGCATAGGAATTGTGATTGTGCTATCGATTTGATTCCTGGTAGTAAATTCCCTAAGGGTCGTTTATTTAATTTGTCCGTACCTGAACACACCGCTATGCGCAGTTATGTGAAGGAGTCCCTGGAGAAGGGACATATTCGCCCATCGTCGTCACCATTGGGAGCAGGGTTCTTTTTTGTAGCCAAGAAGGATGGTTCGCTAAGACCGTGTATTGATTACCGCCTTCTTAATAAGATCACTGTTAAGTTTCAGTATCCCTTGCCATTGATTTCTGACTTGTTTGCTCGGATTAAGGGGGCTAGTTGGTTTACTAAGATTGATCTTCGTGGTGCGTATAATCTGGTGAGAATCAGGCAGGGAGATGAATGGAAAACGGCATTTAATACGCCCGAGGGTCATTTTGAGTATCTGGTGATGCCGTTCGGACTTGTCAATGCTCCATCTGTTTTTCAGTCTTTTATGCATGACATTTTCCGTGAGTATCTGGATAAATTCTTGATTGTTTACTTGGATGACATTTTGATCTTCTCAGATGATTGGGAGTCTCATGTGAAGCAAGTCAGAATGGTTTTCCAGGTACTGCGTGCTAATTCCTTGTTCGTGAAGGGATCAAAGTGTCTCTTCGGTGTGCAGAAAGTTTCATTTTTGGGGTTCATCTTTTCCCCTTCTACTATCGAGATGGATCCGGTTAAGGTTCAGGCCATCCAGGATTGGACTCAGCCGACATCTCTAAAAAGTCTGCAGAAATTCCTGGGCTTTGCTAATTTTTATCGTCGCTTCATCTGTAATTTTTCTAGCATTGCCAGACCATTGACCGATTTGACCAAGAAGGGTGCCGATTTGGTTAATTGGTCTTCTGCTGCCGTGGAAGCTTTTCAGGAGTTGAAGCGTCGTTTTTGCTGTGCCCCTGTGTTGTGTCAACCTGATGTTTCTCTTCCGTTCCGGGTCGAGGTTGATGCTTCTGAGATTGGTGCAGGGGCGGTTTTGTCACAGAGAGGTTCTGGTTGCTCAGTGTTCAAACCATGTGCTTTCTTTTCCAGGAAATTTTCTGCTGCTGAGCGTAATTATGATGTGGGCAACCGAGAGTTGCTGGCCATGAAGTGGGCATTCGAGGAGTGGCGTCATTGGCTTGAGGGTGCTAAGCATCGCGTGGTGGTATTGACTGATCATAAGAACCTTACTTATCTTGAGTCTGCCAAGCGCTTGAATCCTAGACAGGCCCGTTGGTCGTTATTTTTTGCTCGTTTTGATTTTGTGATTTCATACCTTCCGGGCTCTAAAAATGTGAAGGCGGATGCTCTGTCTAGGAGTTTTGTGCCCGACTCTCCGGGGTTATCTGAGCCGGCGAGTATCCTCAGGGAAGGAGTCATTGTGTCTGCCATCTCCCCTGATTTGCGGAGAGTGTTGCAGAAATTTCAGGCTAATAAACCTGATCGTTGTCCGGCCGAGAAACTGTTCGTCCCTGATAGGTGGACTAGTAAAGTTATCTCTGAACTTCATTGTTCGGTGCTGGCCGGTCATCCAGGAATCTTTGGTACCAGGGAGTTGGTTGCTAGATCCTTCTGGTGGCCATCTCTGTCACGGGATGTGCGTGCTTTTGTGCAGTCCTGTGGAATTTGTGCTAGGGCTAAGCCCTGCTGTTCACGTGCCAGTGGGTTGCTTTTGCCCTTGCCGGTCCCGAAGAGGCCTTGGACACATATTTCGATGGATTTCGTTTCTGACCTTCCCGTTTCTCAAAAAATGTCGGTCATTTGGGTGGTCTGTGATCGCTTTTCAAAAATGGTCCATCTGGTGCCCTTGGTTAAATTGCTTTCCTCCTCTGATTTGGTTCCTTTGTTCTTCCAGCATGTGGTTCGTTTACATGGCATTCCTGAGAATATTGTTTCTGACAGAGGTTCCCAGTTTGTCTCGAGGTTCTGGCGGGCCTTTTGTGGTAGGATGGGCATTGACCTATCTTTTTCCTCGGCCTTCCATCCTCAGACTAATGGCCAGACCGAACGAACCAATCAGACCTTGGAAACATATCTGAGATGTTTTGTTTCCGCTGACCAGGATGATTGGGTGTCATTTTTGCCGTTGGCTGAGTTCGCCCTTAATAATCGGGCCAGCTCGGCTACCTTGGTCTCTCCATTTTTCTGCAATTCTGGGTTCCATCCTCGTTTCTCTTCAGGACAGGTTGAGTCTTCGGACTGTCCTGGTGTGGATTATGTGGTGGACAGGTTGCAGCAGATCTGGACTCAGGTAGTGGACAATTTGACCTTGTCCCAGGAGAAGGCTCAGCTTTTCGCTAATCGCAGACGCCGTGTGGGACCCCGACTTCGTGTTGGGGATCTGGTTTGGTTATCTTCTCGTCATATACCTATGAAGGTTTCCTCTCCTAAATTTAAACCTCGTTTTATTGGTCCGTATAGGATTTCTGAGATTCTCAATCCGGTGTCTTTTCGTCTGACCCTCCCAGACTCCTTTTCCATACATAATGTATTCCATAGGTCGTTGTTGAGGAGATACGTGGCACCTATGGTTCCATCTGTGGAGCCTCCTGCCCCTGTTTTGGTGGAGGGGGAATTGGAGTATATTGTGGAGAAGATTTTGGATTCTCGTGTCTCTAGATGGAAACTCCAGTATCTGGTCAAATGGAAGGGTTATGCTCAGGAAGATAATTCCTGGGTTTTTGCCTCTGATGTCCATGCCCCAGATCTTGTTCGTGCCTTTCATGTGGCTCATCCTGGTCGGCCTGGGGGTTCTGGTGAGGGTTCGGTGACCCCTCCTCAAGGGGGGGGGTACTGTTGTGAATTCTGTGGCTGAGTTCACTTCTGTGGTCACAAGTGGTATTGCAGTCTCTGGGCTTCCTCCCTCAGGTGTTTTGGTGAGCTCGTTGGCTGCCTTGCTATTTAGCTCCACCTGAGTCTGTCTTCCTTGCTCCTTGTCAATGTTCCAGTGTTGGATCTGAGCTACTGCATCTTTCCTTGGGCCTGCTGCTCTGCTAGATAAGTGCTTCTAGTTTGTTTTCTGTTTTTTCTGTCCAGCTTGCTATTAACTTTTGCTGGAAGCTCTGAGAAGCAAAGGGGTGCACCGCCGTGCTGTTAGTTCGGCACGGTGGGTCTTTTTGCCCCTTTGCGTGGTTTTCGTTTTAGGGTTTTTTGTAGACTGCATAGTTCTCTTTGCTATCCTCGCTCTGTCTAGAATATCGGGCCTCACTTTGCTGAATCTATTTCATTCCTACGTTTGTCTTTTCATCTTGCTAACAGTCATTATATGTGGGGGGCTGCCTATTCCTTTGGTGTATTTCTCTGAGGTAAGTCAGGCTTGTATTTCTATCTTCAGGCTAGTCAGCTCCTCAGGCAGTGCCGAGTTGCATAGGTAGTTGATAGGCGCAATCCACTGCTGCTTATAGTTGTGTGAGGATAGATCAGGTACTGCAGTCTACAGAGATTCCACGTCTCAGAGCTCGTCCTATTGTTTTTGGTTATTGCCAGATCTCTGTATGTGCGCTGATTACTGCACGCTGTGTTGCCTGATTGCCAGCCATAACATTGGCCAGCATGAGACACCTGGTAGGCTCTTTTCTGGATATCAAAGGGGAAACATTATGCCACGAGAAAGAAAATTCACCATAGACTTCTATTTTCAGAACAAATTGTGTGAGCATTTAATCCAGACAGGTTCATTGCTGATTGGCCAGTACATGCATTTCACCATTAAGATGACAATAGGTTATATTTTCTGATTAGTTTGATGTACCTACAATTAATTATCTTCCTGTCCTGAAGAATCTGCATGAAATGATATGATATTAGCAGCTTGTTCACTTCCCTGACCTTACAAGGGACGGACGAGGCGCCAGCACTACTTGTTGAGACATTTCATTTGGAAAAGCATGTAGATTCTAATTCAGAAAAAGGTCCCTGCAGCACTGGAGCAGTTACACGCTGTTACAACGGAGCAGCGTAGGTGATTGCCATCCCTGTTGAAAAGATGGAATGTAATGTATTCTATCCCCCCTGGCGACGGTGTTCATGGTTTGTGTGATTAAAGCAATCTGCAGGTAGCAAAAGTGCTCCTAGCACACTATCTCAAGACCTAAAACCTTCCTGGGATTTGCATTTTACACAATTTCTTCCTACTGAGCACATAATCTCTTTTGTCATATTGAATGAGCTGCGGATTCATGTCAACCTTTGTAAAGATTTCTTTTTTTTTAAATTCAGTATTCACAAATGCATTTCTGCAATAGAGGAGGAACGCATATTAGGTTCTCTTTTCTCAGTTTTGATGTTGATTCAGCATTACCGTATATACTAGAGTATAAGCCGAGATTTTCAGCCCATTTTTTTGGGCTGAAAGTCCCCCTCTCGGCTTATACTCGAGTCATACCCGGGGTCGGCAGGTGAGGGGGGCAGGGGCTGTCTAATTATACTCACCTACTCCTGGTGCGGTCCCTGCTTCTTCCAGCGCTGCATATTCTTCCTGTACTGAGCGGTCACATGGTACCGCTCATTACATTAATGAATATGCAGCTCCACCTCCCATAGGGGTGGAGCCGCATATTCATTACTATAATGAGCAGTAACGGTGACCGCTCAGTACAGGAAGAATATGCGGCGCCGGGAGAAGCAGGGACTGCACCGCGCCAGGAGCAGGTAAGTATACGGTGAGGGGAGCGCAGCGCTGCACGATATTTACCTCTCCTTGTTCCGCTGCGGCTCAGTCATCAGCGTCCTCTGGCTGTGACGCTCAGGTCAGAGGGCGCGATGATGTTGTCAGTGCACGCCCTCTGCTGAACGTCAGTGCTGAGGACGGAGCCGCACCCGAACGAGGAGCAGGTGAAAGTGCCGGGGTCCTGAGCGACGGAGAGGTGAGTATATGATTTTTTTTTTTTTTTATCGCAGCCACAGCATATGGGGCATGTGTCTGTATGGATCATCTTATAGGGCCATAATGATTGTGCAGCATTATATGGGGCAGTGACTGTATGGAGCATCTTATGGGGCCATGTGCAGCTCTGTAAGGGGCAGTGTCTGTATGGAGCATCTTACGGGGCCATAACGATTGTGCAGCACTATAAGGGGCAGTGTCTGTATGGAGCATTGTTATGAAAGGCAATTCAGTACTACAATGGACATAGCGGTCAGAGCACATACAGTGATCTGACAATAACCCAAAATCATAGAACGAGCTCTGAGACGTGGGAACTCTGCAGACCGCAATCCCTAATCCTCTCCAAACAACACTAGAGGCAGCCGTGGATTGCGCCTAACTCTGCCTATGCAACTCGGCACAGCCTGAGAAACTAACTAGCCTGAAGATAGAAAATAAGCGTACCTTGCCTCAGAGAAATACTCCAAAGGAAAAGGCAGCCCCCCACATATAATGACTGTGAGTTAAGATGAAAAGACAAACGTAGAGATGAAATAGATTCAGCAAAGTGAGGCCCGACTTTCTTAACAGATCGAGGATAGAAAAGGTAACTTTGCGGTCTACACAAAACCCTAAAGAAAACCACGCAAAGGGGGCAAAAAGATCCTCCGTACCGAACTAACGGCACGGAGGTACACCCTTTGCGTCCCAGAGCTTCCAGCAACAAATTAGACAAGCTGGACAGAAAAAATAGCAAACAAATAGCAAAGAAGAACTTAGCTATGCAGAGCAGCAGGCCACAGGAATGATCCAGGGAAAAGCAAGTCCAACACTGGAACATTGACAGGAAGCCAGGATCAAAGCATTAGGTGGAGTTAAGTAGAGAAGGACCTAACGACCTCACCAGATCACCTGAGGGAGGAAACTCAGAAGCCGCAGTACCACTTCCCTCCACCAACAGAAGCTCACAGAGAGAATCAGCCGAAGTACCACTTGTGACCACAGGAGGGAACTCTGCCACAGAATTCACAACAGAGCATCATATGGGGCCATAACGTTTATGCAGCATTATAATGGGTAGTGACTGTATGGAGCATTTTATGGGGCCATAACGCTTGTGCAGCATTATATGAGGCAAGTGTCTGTATAAAGCATCTTATAGGGCCATAACGTTTGTGCAGCACTATAATGGGGCAAGTGACTGTATGGAGCATCTTATGGGGCCATAACGTTTGTGCAGCACTATATGGGGCAAGTGACTGTATGGAGCATCTTATGAGGCCATAACGTTTGTGCAGCATTATATTGGGCAAATGTGTCTATGGAGCATCTTATGGGGCCCTTATTACCCTTTATGCAGGATTATATGGGGCATATTATAATATGGAGCATTTAATGGGGCCATCAAACTTTATAGAGCATTATATGGGGCTCCTGATTCAATATGGATATTCAAAAACACTTAACCTACTGATGTCTCAATTAATTTTACTTTTATTGGTATCTATTTTTACTTTTGACATTTACCAGCAGCTGCTGCATTTCCCACCCTAGGCTTATACTCGAGTCATTAAGTTTTCCCAGTTTTTTGTGGCAAAATTAGGGGGGTCGGCTTATACTCGGGTTGGCTTATACTCGAGTATATACGGTAAGTATGGAAGGGAACTGCTCAGATATTACAAGACAAAAGTGGTACTGCCTAGGGTTGAGCGACCTTGACTTTTTTAGGGTCGAGCCGGGTTTCGCGAAACCCGACTATCTCAAAAGTCGAGTCGAGTGAAATCGGCCGATTATGGCGAAAAGTTGAGGATCGACTGAAACACGAAACCCAATGCAAAGCCAATGGGAATTTTTTTTTTCTCTCTCTCTCTCTCTCCTCCGTCCGTCCCTGAACTGAAAAGCTGGTGTTACACAGTGCAAATCGCTACAGCGCACAAGCGACAACATGGCGATAGGCGTCCACGCCCCTAAGACCTATGTCATCACTCTGCCCACGCCCTTTCATTGGCTGAAAAAAATGGCGCCAAGCGCGTCATACGAAACGCGACTTTGGCGCGAAAGTCGCGTACCGCATGGCCGACCCCACACAGGGATCGGGTCGGGTTTCATGAAACCCGACTTTGCCAACAGTCGGCGACTTTTGAAAATGAACGATCCGTTTCGCTCAACCCTAGTACTGCCATATGTAAAAGCAAGGAAGAAAAAAGTGTAAACCAAGTGCAGACTGAAGACTTTTTTCAATGTATCTTTTTCTTTGACATACAGTACAGACCAAAAGTTTGGACACACCTTCTCATTTAAAGATTTTTCTGTATTTTCATGACTATGAAAATTGTAAATTCACACTGAAGGCATCAAAACTATGAATTAACACATGTGGATTTATATTCTTAACAAAAAAGTGTGAAACAACTGAAATTATGTCTTATATTCTAGGTTCTTCAAAGTAGCCACCTTTTGCTTTGATGACTGCTTTGCACATGTTTGGCATTCTCTTGATGAGCTTCAAGAGGTAGTCACCGGGAATGGTCTTCCAACAATCTTGAAGGAGTTCCCAGAGATGGTTAGCACTTTTTGGCCCTTTTGCCTTCACTCTGCGGTCCAGTTCACCCCAAACCATCTCAATTGGGTTCAGGTCTGGTGACTGAGCATCCCTTCACTTTCCTTCTTGGTCAAATAGCCTTTACACAGTCTGGAGGTGTGTTTGGGGTCATTGTCATGTTAAAAAATAAATGATGGTCCAAGTAAATGCAAACCGGATGGAATAGCATGCCTCTGCAAGATGCTGTGGTAGCCATGCTGGTTCAGTATGCCTTCAATTTTGAATAAATCCCCAACACTGTCACCAGCAAAGCACCTCCACACCATCACACCTCCTCCTCCATGCTTCACGGTGGGAACCAGGCATGTAGAGTCCATCCGTTCACCTTTTCTGCATCGCACAAAGACATGGTGGTTGGAACCAAAGATCTCAAATTTGGACTCATCAGACCAAAGCACAGATTTCCACTGGTCTAATGTCCATTCCTTGTGTTCTTTAGCCCAAACAAGTCTCTTCTGCTTGTTGCCTGTCCTTAGCAGTGGTTTCCTAGCAGCTATTTTACCATGAAGTCCTGCTGCACAAAGTCTCCTCTTAACAGTTGTTGTAGCTCTGTGTGGCAT
This sequence comes from Ranitomeya imitator, assembly GCF_032444005.1. Lineage (NCBI taxonomy): Eukaryota > Metazoa > Chordata > Amphibia > Anura > Dendrobatidae > Ranitomeya > Ranitomeya imitator. The sequence goes on from NC_091288.1 coordinate 67,019,235, forward strand.
TGACCTGGTCTCTAATCTGAGCTGCTGTTAACCTGCGATTTCTGAGGCTAGCGACTCGGATACACTTATCCTCAGAAGCAGAGGTGACTCTTGGTCTTCCTTTCCTGGGGCGGTCCTCATGTGAGCCAGTTTCTTTGTAGCGATTGATGGTTTTTGCAACTGCACTTGGGGACACTTTCAAAGTTTTCCCAATTTTTCGGACTGACTGACTTTCATTTCTTAAAGTAATGATGGCCACTCGTTTTTCTTAGCTGCTTTTTTCTTGCCATAATACAAATTCTAACAGGCTATTGAGTAGGACTATCAGCTGTGTATCCACCAGCCTTCTGCTCAACAGAAATGATGGTCCCAACCCCATTTATAAGGCAAGAAATCCCACTTATTAAACCTGACAAGGCACACCTGTGAAGTGAAAACCATTCCCGGTGACTACCTCTTGAAGCTCATCAAGAGAATGCCAAGAGTGTGTAAAGCAGTCATCAAAGCAAAAGGTGGCTACTTTGAAGAACCTAGAATATAAGACATAATTTCAGTTGTTTCACACTTTTTTGTTAAGTATATAATTCCACATGTGTTAATTCATAGTTTTGCTGCCTTCAGTGTGAATGTTCAATTTTCATAGTCATGAAAATACAGAAAAATCTTTAAATGAGAAGGTGTGTCCAAACTTTTGGTCTGTACTGTATGTATAAAGATAAATACTAATCTCTTTAGTAGTATAAATTAGTATTGCATGTTGTACATACATTTTTCCTTGCAAGCCTGAGAAATATGGGTCATTACTGACATTGTTCAGAAGAACACCTCACTTTGATTAAAAAGTTGATTGGAGAGGGTAAAACTTATTAAAAAAGTGCACACAATGATAGTCTGTTCAGCTAAAATTATCTTGAATGCTTTAAAATGGAAAGCCAAACCAGAGAGACGTAGAAGAAAACAGAAGGCTCTCATTTGAATGGATGGAAGAATAGCCAGAATGGCAAATGTTCAGCCAATGATCAGCTCCAGGATGATCAAAGACAGTCTCTACAAGAATGAGATACATGTCACTCCATTGCTGGAAGGTGCACAGAAAAGGATACCACTCCTTATTCATAAAATATTAATAAATCTGGCACTCAAAATGGTTGCATGTGCAATCAGTTTATTAAAGATCCCAATATCTTGTGACATTTCGGTCTTTCACATAGCCCTTCCTCAGACATGTGTTATAATGAGGTTAAGGCGCTTCCCCTTGGGCTATATACCGGTTTCTCTGCATTATTTTTGGACTCCTTATGCACTTATTGGGATTCATCCTTCTATATTGTTAACCTCATTAAATACAGTCTCTAGTTACCTGACAGTTAGAAGATGCCTGTGTGAAGCTAATCTCTTAGCAAGAAGTCCCCGCAAAGTCCCACTGTTAAAAAAAGACATGCACTGAAGTGGATACTAATTGCCAAGGAACACATAAACTGGCCTAAAGAGAAATGGAGAAACATTTTGTGCATTGATGAAAGTAAAATTGTTTTTTTTGGGTCCAAGGCCGCAGATTGTACGTCCGACGACCCCCAAAACGCTGCATTCAAGACACAGTACACTCTGAAGACATTGAAGCATCAAGCATCATGACATGGGCATAGGATAACAGGTGTCAGAAGTTGGTTGACTCTATGCAACATAGATGTGAAGCAGTTCTAAAAAACTGTGGGTATACAACTAAATATTAGGTTAGCAATTCAAAGGAATGCTAAATCATCATAAAAAATAGTACATATTGTGAGTTTGAAAGACAAATGCAGATTTTGCTATTTTTTTTAGAACAGCCCAATGTTCATTTTTTTTGCTATTTTCTGTAAAGTAGTTTTGTCACAAAGAAGGAAGATGAAGACCGGGTTTCTTGTATCCACGCTGACCACACAATGATGGAAATGTTCTTAAAAGCTTTATTGTGCTGACGCGTTTCGTGGCAATCTGCCACTTCCTCAGGGCAAAAACATTTTTTGTAAAGTAGTTAAAAATGATATACATTTCTCTTCATGTTTTAAATTAGAAAACAGTGTGCAATGTTCCCAATGCTGGAAATAAAAATTAGTTTAATTCATGAATTTGAACACAGTTATTATTTTGAACACTGCTGTACACGTACGTGATTTTGCGTTAAGGAATGAGCAGTCATTTGAAGATCTGTGGAATGACTGACAAATATGTTGCATTTAATTCAGTGCTGTTAGTAAGAGAACAATTTTTGCAGCATCTGGGTTGTGCCACATTTCATTTTCAGCACTCGGGAGATAATACTAATTTGCAAAAAAGTGTTCAGCTATGACATTCTGTGCCATTTTTCTTTTATTCAAAGATTTTTTTTTATTCTATATCCGAGATGTTTGGCAAACACTGTAAAATGTTTTCGCTAATACTTTACTTCCAAGATCTCTTTTGCTTAAGTGTTAGCCTTTTCTTAAAATACTTTTTCACATTAAGCCTTAGAGTTCTTGTCTTTTAGCATCTTCCCTTAATACACTGTACAGAGGGATCAAATATTTGTCTCTAACTTTATTATACGATAAAAACTATAGTGCTGTTTATTCATGTGAACAATAAACAACGCTAGATTAATAGCTACGGGGACAGGAAAGCCGCTGATACACAATTTTGATAAATGTCCCCAATTAAGAGCAGAAGAAATGGGAAGTTTATACTAATAAATAAAAACACAGCAGTACTTAGTGACACATTGTCGCAAACGTCAAGCAGTGCTGGCTGTAACCACGCCATTCCTCACCCTGGCAGCTCCTGGCAGTCTTATGTTAGTGATGATTCCACCAAGACAGATCTGCTGGCTGTAAATGAGGCACCGTAAAGGCTTATACATAGTGCGACGTGTGTAATGAGAGTGTGCCTGTCATAGCCTCGGCTCCTTTGCTGCACTGCCTCCCTAGCAAAGCACCTAATCATTTCACAGCTAAAGTGACGTTAGGCCTCCAAACAGGGCTGCAATCTGGACACTCTGGGGAGTCATACCTATCATCCAGCCCTCTGTTATTTTGATGAGCTCCAGAAGAAAGCCATAAAAGCTATTACGCGGGAAGTCCTTCTGGGGTTTAGAGGGCTGAATATGTGACTTATATAAAGAAGGTTAGGTGGAGTAAAGAGAATTGCGCTGATACACAAGTCTAGATGTCTTCAATTATCTTGTGGTGCATATGGTGCCCGCAATATGTAAATTCCATTTGACTTCAAATTTGTGTATAGAAGCTGAGGAACGCTGGTTGAACAATCAGTAATTGCCAAGAATCTTTACTTTTAACATCAATTAAAGGATACATTTTAGAAGCACAGCAGTGGCAATCCTTAAAACGTGTATACCCCAATTTGCAAGTTTCCAACAGAGTCACCAATTATCATGGGTCTTTAATAGTATAGGCCTTCTTATATTGGCCAATGGAATCTTTTAGACCTCCCTATGCTGCAGGAGCCAAGTACAATTGCAAGCCTTGCAGCCACTATAGTTAACCCCCTGCTACACAGGCAGCGTTCAGGTGATAAATACAAGGCAACATTCCTTTCCGACATGTATGGTACAGTCACTACCATATTTAAATGACATAATTCAGCATTCAGTATGCACAGCACAAAAATTCTTCCCCAATTCTATTTCTTTTTTTATGTAACCTCTTTACAACATCTGCAGTACATGTACGGCGCAGGGGGAGGTGCGCTGCCGCAAACAGCCGGATGATTGCGTTGGGTGATTCTCAGAGCCGGCACGATCATCAGCGGGTGTCAGCGATACCTTAGAGCTAGTTAGATAGTAAAGCCCACGAAGTGATAGCAGCAATAGCGGGCATGTAACCCCTGAAATGCCTCTGTCAATAGTGAAAGTGACAACGATTGGTATGCAAAGAGAGAAAGCTTCCTCTCTGCTCTGGTCGGCACAACGTGATTGCTATTGCATTGTGTTGATGGTCTCCATTGTGACCACAGATCGAAAGATGGCCAAGGGTTCACCGAGGCCAGGTACGGTGGCCAGCAATTTACTGCTTAGAGCAGGAGCTGACAAGCCTCATCCTTGTGTGTGAGACACAGCAATCAGGGCAGGGAAAGCTGATGTCCCATGGAGGGACTAGGTAAAATAGTTAACAAAAAAAGAAAGTTCATTCAAAAAAAAATTTTTTTTAAACAAACAAAATATACAAAAATAAATAAATATATATATATATATATATATATATATACATACAGTACAGACCAAAAGTTTGGACACACCTCATTTAAAGACTTTTCTGTATTTTCATGACTATGAAAACTGGACATTCACACTGAAGGCATCAAGATGAAGATTATATACTTAACAAAACAGTGTGAAACAACTGAAAATATGTAATATATTCTAGGTTCTTCAAAGTAGCCACCTTTTTCTTTGATGACTGCTTTGCACACTCTTGGCATTCTCTTGATGAGCTTCAAGAGGTAGTCACCGGGAATGGTTTTCACTTCACAGATGTGCCCTGTCAGGTTTAATAACTGGGATTTCTTGCCTTCTAAATGGGGTTGGGACCATCAGTTGTGTTGTGCAGAAGTCTGGTGGATACACAGCTGATAGTCCTACTGAATAAGCTGTTAGAATTTGTGTTATGGTAAGAAAAAAGCAGGTAAGTAAAGAAAAACGAGTGGCCATCATTACTTTAAGAAATGAAGGTCAGTCAGTCCGAAAAATTGGGAAAACTTTGAAAGTGTCCCCAAGTGCAGTGGCAAAAACCATCAAGCGCTACAAAGAAACTGGCTCTCGTGAGAACTACCCCAAGAAAGGAAGACCAAGAGTCACCTCTGCTTCTGAGGATAAGTTTACCCGAGTCACCAGCCTCAGAAATCGCAGGTGAACAGCAGCTCAGATTAGAGACCAGGTCAATGCCACACAGAGTTCTAGCAGCAGACACATCTCTACAACAACTGTTAAGAGGAGACTTTGTGCAGCAGGCCTTCATTGTAAAATAGCTGCTAGGAAACCAATGCTAAGGACAGGCAACAAGCAGAAGAGACTTGTTTGGGCTAAAGAACACAAGGAATGGACATTAGACCAGTGGAAATCTGTGCTTTGGTCTGATGAGTCCAAATTTGAGATCTTTGGTTCCAACCACAGTGTCTTTGTGCGACCCAGAAAAGGTGAATGGATGGACTCTACATGCTTGGTTCCCACCGTGAAGCATGGAGGAGGAGGTGTGATGTGTGGGGGTGCTTTGCTGGTGACACTGTTGGGGATTTATTCAAAATTGAAGGCATACTGAACCACCATGGCTACCACAGCATCTTGCAGCGGCATGCTATTCCATCCGGTTTGCGTTTAGTTGTACCATCATTTATTTTTCAACAGGACAATGACCCCAAACACACCTCCAGGCTGTGTAAGGGCTATTTGACCAAGAAAGAGAGTGATGGGGTGCTACGCCAGATCACCAGGCCTCCACAGTCACTAGATCTGATCCCAATCTAGATGGGGTGAGCTGGACCGCAGAGTGAAGGCAAAAGGGCCAACAAGTGCTAAGCATCTCTGGGAACTCCTTCAAGATTGTTGGAAGACCATTCCCGGTGACAACCTCTTGAAGCTCATCAAGAGAATGCCAAGAGTGTGCAAAGCAGTCATCAAAGCAAAAGGTGGCTACTTTGAAGAACCTAGAATATAAGACATGATTTCAGTTGTTTCACACTTTTTTGTTAAGTATATAATTCCACATGTGTTAATTCATAGTTTTGATGCCTTCAGTGTGAATGTACAATTTTCATAGCCATGAAAATACAGACAAATCTTTAAATGAGAAGGTGTGTCCAAACTTTTGGTCTGTACTGTATGTATAAAGATATATACTAATATCTTTAGTAGTATAAATTAGTATTGCATGACTCGTTAAAGGGTTGATTGTGACTTGTAGGATCGCTACTTCCAGGTGGCGCTATAGAGTTTAAGTCCTCTTTTTCTCTGAAGAGGCAATTTTCATATTATATTTCCCACAGGAGCAATGCACAGCGAATAAGCCTCCTTACCTTGACAAGCCAGACCTGGTATGTCACTCTCCATAAGGAGAAACGATGAATTTGTTGGGCATGCTTGGCAATTGTTTCTCCAGTCCAAGCTTCAGCTACTTTTCAGACAGTTAGCAAAGCTGGCAGGACTGGTTTAAATACCACAAAGTATCAACATTTCTGCACAAATACAAGTTTCACTAAAAATTTTCTACATTTTACACAGTTTTATATCAGAATTCAGATGAAAATTACTTGATAAAATGGAGCCTTCCATTCCATTAATAAAGTCACAGATTTGAGCTTTACTTAGTATATTTTTAAGTTTCATTGACATGCTGTCACGGTCAGCTGCGGCCGCAGATGCGGCCCAGCCCATAGACGCCCCCAAGCTGACCAACTTCAGAGGGCATGGGGCGCGTGTCCCCCGGGGACGCAAAACGGACCCTTTAAACCGCAGAGGGGGACCTGGGCCTACCCGAACTAAGGGAGGGCAGAGACCGGGGTTCTGTGGCAGCTGAGCATGTGGAGAAAGAAAGAAACAAGTAGGACTTGCTTACACTGATACTTCAGGTATAGAGAAAGTAAAGTTTAGTAAAGTAAAGTCACACAGTACATAAACAAAACATGACGATGTCAGGCTCCCGATTCCACACCTCAGAAGGGTACCACCCAATGGACCCCAAGGCACCAACGGATCACCGAGGCACAGATAGGCGGGACATCAAGACCCAAGCAGGACATCAGGGTACACGAGGACATCAGGGTGCAGGCAAGACATCAGGATACAAACAGGACATCAGGACATCTGGACTCAGGAAAGACCTCAGGACATCTGGACACAAGCAGGTCATCAGGACACAGGAATACTGGACAGACATCTTGGACTCTGGCTTGGCAGCCCAGGTCATCAGCTGGGACACTGGTGTGGCAGCCCAGGTAATCAGGTTACATCAGGACATCAGGAATACCGGATAGACATCTGGGACACTGACGTGGCAGCCCAGGTCGTCAACTGGGACACTGGTGTGGCAGCCCAGGAAATCAGGTACATCAGGATATGAGACACAGGGAGGACATCAGGACATCAGGAAACAGACAGGATATCAGGACATCAGGGTCCATGAGGTCATCAAGACACAGGCAGGACATCAGGGAACAGACAGGACATCAGGACATCTGGACCCAGGGTCACCGGCAGACAGCAGACAGGAGTCGTTCGGTTCCGGACATCCGACACAACCTACAGGCACCACCAGAGTCATCCGGCTCCAGGCTCCAGACAGCGGTCATCAGGTTCCAGACTGCGGTCGTCAGGCTCCGGGCATCAGACCTAGGAAGGAACTCAAGCGTGACGGTGCAAACAACGCCGTATTGGACATGAGCCAGACGGGGTTAACACCACATGGTAGTCAGAGCACAGAGTAGTAGATGCTCAGCAGAAACACCGGTTTCAAGTGACTCAAAGTCACTGGGAGTGAGGCTCCAGATGCAAAGGGATTCCAGGAACATAATCACAGCAGACACAGTTCAGACAGGTTCAGGTACAGGACAGGTACAGGATCAAGGATTCGGGCCTGGATATACCGCCTCCAGGACAGGCGACAGAACAGGACAAAACAGGAATCAAGGCAAGGACTTTGGTACAAAAACATAGATAGGAGAGGTGCAGAAACACAAACACACACAGCAAAGTTCAGGAGCTTTGTGAGTAGCTCAGGCCCCACCCATAGGGCAGGGGAACTTTATATAGGAGCTGCCCCTCAGCAATTGGCTGGGGACAGCATTTAAAGTACACACCCTAACCCTGATAAAAGCAGGGGAGGTGTGGCCGCGCACGCCCTAAGCACACACAGAAACTATCACAGCACACACAGTGCAGGATCTGAGGCTCAGGGCACCTGACTGAAACTGCATGCACTGACCCACCTGGAAAGTCATGCACCAGCTGCAAATGACCTCACAACCTGCGGACAGCTTCACAGCAACAACCAGGGACCGCACATGAGGAAGGTATGGAGCAGGGCAAATACCAAAACACCCATGTGCGCAGCAGAGCAGGGAACTGAGAAGGCTCCATTAAGGTAACAGCCAACAGTATCCCAGCTCAAATTAGGGGGAAAAGAGTAAAGGGTTAAAGCAAACATATGCATTGTCATGCTGAAAACCAAATACAGACAGAACGGCGTGACACATGCTCATAAAATACATAAAAGGTATCAACCACTGAGGACTCTCAATTCTAAATATTTTTCATAAAATACAGAACATCTTCTAACATCTCGCCAAACACTGAGATCACCTCACTTGAATGTATATTCCCTTCTACTGTTTCTACTTTATTCATATGTTGATTTTTTTTATTCAGAAGTGTTGGCTTTCTGCATACAACTATGGGCCGCGTTAGTTATCTATGACAATTATAACAGGTGAAATCTTGCCCAGATACCCTGCTTTTGAATAATGTACATTCCATCTAAACTAAATATCCTGTCTGCTCTGAATCTGACCTTATTCTTAACATTGTCTCTGGATTTTGCTTTCAACATGCTCCTTTGAATTTATCGCCTGATACATTTTAATCCTAACTCCAACTATTAACCCCTTTTGTTTATTTTTTGTAGTATCGTCATCACCTCCTTTGGATTACTGCATGTATACTACTCTCTCAGTGATGAACCCAAGCTTTTCTTCAATTCTGATTCCACACAGCCCCAGAAACTCCTCCAGTGGGGTCACCACCAACTAGAGAAAGACTGTAACCTTGCCATCCAAAGAGAGAAGACCACAAATCCTTTTCTCGTTTTTTTAGTGAGGTTCCATAGATTCCACACCTTAGTTAGCAACTGTCAAATTAATTCCAGTTTAGAATCCAGTGATAACTGTAAGAAAAAATATTGTGGCTTTGAGAAATCTCTTTACCTGTGTCTGAATGACAGCCCATTGACAACCAAGTTCAACCTTCTCTTGGTGGTAAACTTTGGAGTGACAACTCAGTGGTGTATCAGATGAAACATTTTAACTTCATGCTGCCATACTGAACCATTTAATTGCACAGAGAGAGCCTGCAGTTCACGAAATGGAACCATAGGAGCGTTTTTCGCAAACACATTGTTTAAACCCTAATTGTTGTGGCCTCCCTCAATTTTGGTGTTTTCATTTAGAATTCACTTTACATATGAAGTCCACATTCCTGAGAGTGCACCTGCACTACTGGAGGGATGCTTTCTTTTTTTTAAACTACCATTGTAACTTGTTACATGCACCTCTTATAACACCTGAGAAATTAATGTGTGCTAGTCTACGCTGCCAAAGAGGCTCTTGACTCCAAAACAAAAGGCCTATAAATTTCTACCAGTACAAAAACGTGTATGTACCAGTATAATTCTGATAAGCATTGAGATGTGGCGATAGCCCAATGCTCTACTTAAATAAGGCCGTTTATCCTACTGTGGTCTCTCTCTACAAACACATTGTTGTGGCCCAACTTCAAACACAGTCTTGTGATCACACATATTTCAAAATCTCTATTCACAAACCTTTGAACAAGCAATGCTTATCTATGACTACAGCATGTCGAGGACTTAAACTCTATAGAGGCAATTTGCATATTTAGATTCCCAGAGGAGCATTGCACGGCGAATAAGCTTACCCTGACAAGCCAGCTGGTATGTCACTCTCCATAAGGAGAAACGTTACCCCTTAGACCTAAAGCATGTCGATAATTCTTTCGTCTGGCCCCCAGTTAACCCACACAGTGCAGCAAACACCGCATTGCAACTGCAATCGTTTTTGTTAAGTTCTCTGAAAAATGAAAGCACTTGAAAAGTAGAAAATTACAATCTCCACTTTGAGGAAATCACCCTTGTGAAATTCCAGATAGTGTTAGAAAGTAATAAACTACCAATTGTACACAGAATAGTCCTGTTGACAATAAATAGCGATTGCCTTTAATGTTCAGCTATAAAAATCCACAGTTTCGAGGAGTTAGCCGAACAACTTTAGAAATAAACAAAAGAGCCAAAAGTGGCATTTTCATTTTAAACCAGGCATGTCAAAGCTCTAATCTCTTGTACTCTGAATGCACTGCCTCTGGGTTTTTCCTGTGCGAGACTCTCTAAATGAAATAGATTTATAGTCACAGGTTTTTTTTAAATCCCATGGAATTGGAATACTAACTAGGTACGTGATTTAAAGCAAAGAGAACTCTACCACACTTAATGAATGTCATAAAACGGCCTCAAGCCACATGGTCTGGAGACATCAGGGTTAGGAGTTAAGTCTTCCAGTTTCAGATACTGATGGCTTTAGTTAAAAAGACTTATCGTTAATGACTATTAAAAAATTAACTTACCTGGTCTTAAGACAATTAGAGAACATTCATGCAACATGTCTGTTTTTGTTTTGACCTGCAAGTTAATATCTGGTTTGCTCTTGGTGATAAGATTTGAAGATCTGGCATCTAATTCATCTGATGGCCATTAGTAAATATTATGAATAATAAAAGAGCTACTATTTAAAAAGGTTGTCCACTACTTGGACAATCCCTTTTTACATAAAGTAATTCCCCTTATAAGATTAAAACCCTACATACTCACTTATCGTTCTGGTGATATCGGTCTCCCAGGGCTCACTTGACATTGTTATGCTAAGTGAGCTCTGCAGCCAATCAGCGGTCACTATTTTGGATGCTGCATTGTCACTTCTTCCGTTCCGGAGGTATGACCCTCAGACAAGTGGAAGAACTCAGACGGCAGCAGCCTAATAGTGGTGGCGGATTGGATGCAGGGCTTACATGACATAACTATATCAAGCGAGCCCTGGGAGACTCAGCACTGAAATTGAAGCAGCACCGTTGGTACAGGAGGTGAGTATATGGTGTTTTTATTTTATAAGGGGGACAATTTAATTTAAAAATGAGTTGATCAGGTAGCGGACAAATTAACAAACTACATGCACTCATCACTTCTAAGGACTTTTAGATCACTATTATTTTAACGTCTTGCCTGGGAGTTACCCTATTGCTACGTCTACTCAAAACTCACATGTTCAATGATGTCCTTTCTTATTAGACTCATTATCATAACTACTATTATCACAACTGGTAACATAGTGGCAAAAAGTCCAGGAAGGTAAAATGTGGGAGTTTGTTCTTTACATTGCAGAATGGCAATATCTGTCGTTTTCTGCAACACTATTGGGAAATATATCTTTCTTTCCAAGACAAATAAATTAGCGGCTTTGCAGTCTCTATGCATAAAATTGGATGTTGGTGTAACTTTTAGAATCTAAAACGTTTCTAATTCTTTATCGTCTAATTAAAAAAAAAACATAAGGGGCATGACATATCACATTATATGACAACTTTTCCTTGGGATTAAATATATAGTGTCATTAGAAATATTTTTTCAGGTATGTCTCATAATTTCAAAGCCGATTTCATTACATTCTAGCAGACTTGTAGATGGGTGCAAAACAAGGTGCCTTTGGAAAGCTTTTCTGAAGTTCCAGTCCTGAGATGGTTAACTTTTCTTAATCACAATTTCAAAAATAACATAACCTTTTCTACTAAAACTTAGCATGTGCACTTGTCAAAGTTGTTACTCGTTTCCATAGCAATGGAAGTTTTGTCTGCTAGAAATCTAAAGTCCAACTATTTATCAATACCTCTTAGTATATACTATATGTCTTAGGCTATGTTCATGTGTAGCATTTTTGCTACTTTTGATGCAAATAAGAAGCAGCTTCTTACAGTACCAGCACAAGCTATGAGATTTCAGAAATCTCATGTACACACTTTTTTTTTTTTGGTGACTGAATTTGAGAACTGCAACGTTTTTGAAATCACCTTTGCAAATTGACTTTTCAGAGAGGATGAGGACTTTGAAGTCTAGTGCCACCTATTGGAAGTATCAAACCTAAAAATCAATCCGAAAGACCCTTTAACGAGCCTTACCATATAACTTAGGACATCAGCCAAACCAGATTCTCAATTTGCAGACACATGTTATGGGGTGTGCCCCACCACAGTGTAAGAGATCTGATTTGGCTGTATGAGAAGCCTCTGACTGGAGTGTAAGGGGTAACATCTATCCTTGTGGAGAGGGATATGCCTGACATGCCAGTGTAACGTGACTTATAGGCCATGCAATGTTCCAGTGCAAAATTAAATATTTGCCTCTTTAGAGAAGAAGAGGACTTGAATTCTAGCGCTGCCTAGTTTAGACACCAGTCAGAGGCCTCTCATACAGCCAAAACAGATATCAAGCTTTGCACTCAGGAGGGGCAACACCCTGAAACACGAAGCGGCAAACTGAGATTCTGGTTTGGCTTTTATTCCAAGTCATCTGATTGGATTGCTACGTCCAATAGGTGGCACTAGAGTTCAAGTCCTCTTCTTATCTGAAGTGGCAATTTGCATATTTAATTTCTCAGAGGCGCACTAGATGGCCTATAAGTCTCCTTACACTGACATGTCATGCTACACAAGCAGAGATGTCATCCCTTTGTAATCTGCAGCATTGTCAATTCTTTCAGCATTTTGCATCGTTTTTTTTCACCCATAGAAAGCAATGATAAAGTGCAAAAATGCAACAAGTATCCCAGCAGCAAACAGGGTTTCCTGTGTTTTTGATGAATAAAACTAAAAACTTAAAAATCATGTACTGTAGAAAAATAACATATTTTATCCGTACCAAAAAAAAAAAAAACAGCTAAAAAACGCTGCAAAAACTGTTTTGAAAACAGGGATTTGCTGCCAAAAGATCAAGTTTTAGCTACAGAAAAAAGCCAGTGCATAAATGCAGCGTGTAAGCATAGCTTTAAGTTTTTATTTTGCATTCGCACTTTCATTGTCAAAAGCCCCTCATTCTAATGTAATATTAGCCAGGAGATGGCGATACAGCAGCAGAGACAAACTCATAATGTTCTTCTGAAGAATAAATTAATAATCAATTACAAGATTCTGCTGTGCTATGGTAAACTTGCTGCTTATAAATTCTATAATCAACCACGATATAAAACGTGGATGACAGACGTCCCTGGAACTCAGCGACGGGAAGAAAGTAATCTCTGCTGGGAATTGACATGCTTGTACATAAATAGAGAGGCGGCCGGATATGCCCTGGATCTGATGTACCGTACATTGAAAGTTCACTGCACAGGCTTGCAGCGAAGGGCCACACACTGGGGCGGAAACTATGTAAGTGGCTACATTTTAATTGCGTAGCCGCACATTGCTGTAAGCGTTGCGCTGCCCTTCCCCAGTCTGCTTGTGTAGGTTTATTTTTATACAAGCTTTTCTTAGTTTCTGATGTAGAGAAAATTGGTGTTTTGTTTTCCTACAAATGTTGTCCATCATAATAGATCATCATTTATGAATGACTTCGGGTATGTGTCCAGTTCAGGATTGCATCAGGATTTGACGCAGGTAAAATCTGCACCAAATCTGCACCTGAGGTCACTGGCAGGTCACCTGCGTTTTTCATGCGTTTTTTGACGCTTTTTTTAATGCGGATTTGTGTGTGTTTTTGTAAGCTCAATAAAGATATACCAAAAAAAAGGTGATGTCATTTCTTGTCCAACCTCTTCATTTACATACTCCATTGAAGAATAATGTTTACACACACAGACAGATAGATGATAGATAACAGATAGATAGATAATAGATGATAGCTAGATAGATAGATAGATAGATAGATAGATAGATAGATAGATGATAGATATGGGATAATAGATAGATAGTTGATAGATAATAGATATATCTATTGTATCTATCGTATCTATCTATCTATCGTATCTATTATCTATCTATAAATATATCTACCAATAGATATATCTATAGATAGCTAGTTATATATATATATATATATATATATATATATATATATCGATAGATAGATAATAGATAGATGATAGATAGATAATAGATAGATACGATAGATAGATAATACCAAGCCCGATGTTTAGTATATCTATGTATCTATAGATATATCTATCTATAAATATATCTATAGATAGATTATCCATCTATCTATATAATCATCTAAGGGGTACTGCCATCTGTTTGGCTGTCTGTCTTTCTGTCTGGAACAGAAATCCCGAGACGCTGATTGGGAGTCCGGCCGCGAATTGGCCCCTTCCTACTCCCCATCCCGGACCAACTTTTTTACTATTGATGCTGGCTATGCAGCATCAATAGTAAAAAGATATAATGGTAAAAGTAATAAAAAAAAATAAAAAATCTTGCTATTCTGAGCTTCCGTCGCCTCCGCAGCTTTTCCGCTCCTCCCGATGCTCTCGACAGCTTCCGTTCCCAGAGATGCATTGTGAAATTACTCAGAAGACTTAGCCATCTCTGGCAAAGACCGCTAAGTCATCTGGGTAATTTCACAATGCATCTCTGGGAACGGAAGCTGCCGGCCGTATCGCGAGGAGCGGGACAGCTTTGGTGGACGACGGAAGGTGAGTATATAACTATTTTTTATTTTCACTCTTTTTGTGGGCTGTGTTATTTACTATGTGGCTGCTATATACTACGTGGCTGTGCTATATACTACGTGGCTGTGTTATATAATACGTGGGCTGTGCTATATACTATGTGGCTGTGTTATATACTATGTGGGCTGTGCTATATACTACATCGCTGTGCTATATACTACGTGGCTGTGCTATATACTACGTGGCTGTGCTATATACTACGTGGCTGTGCTATATACTATGTGGCTGCTATATGCTACGTGGACTGTGTTCTATACTACATCGCTGTGCTATATACTACGTGGCCATGCTATATACTACGTGGCTGCTATATACTACGTGGCTGCACTATCTACTACATGGCTGTGTTATATACTATGTGGGCTGTGCTATATACTATATGTGCTGTGCTATATACTACATGGGCTGTGCTATATACGCGCGACGTACATACATATTCTAGAATACCCGATGCATTAAAATCGGGCCACCATCTAGTAGATATGTAATAGCAAGGTCGATGTTTATGAATGAACGTTTAATTAAAAAAAATGGGAAAAAAACGGCGTGGGCTCCCGCACAATTTTCTGCGCCAGAGGGGGAAAGCCGACGGCGGGGGGCCAATATTTGTAGCCTGGGAAGGGGGTAATACCCATGGCCCCGCTCTAGGCTATGAATATCAGCCCGCAGCTGTCTGCGTAGCCTTTACTGGCTATAAAGATAAGGGGAACCCCCCAAAAAAAGACGTGGGGTCCCCTATATTTTATAGCCAGAAAGGCTACGCAGACAGCTACGGGCTGATATTCACAGCCTAGAGAGGGGCCATGTATATTGGCCCCCTGGCTACAAATGCCAGCCCCCAGTCGCCCCAGAAATGGCGCATCTGTAAGATGCGCCAATTCCGGCACGTAGCCCCTCTCTTCCCACTCCCATGTAGCGGTGGGATATGGGGTAATAAGGGGTTAATGTCACCTTGGTATTGTAAGGTGACATTAAGCCGGGTTAATAATGGAGAGGCGTCAATAAGACGCCTATCCATTATTAATCCTACAGTAGTGAAAGAGTTAAAAACAAAATAAAGACACAGCCAGAAAAAAGTATTTTATTATTCTTAATTTCACCATACTTACCATACTTCATCGCTTGCAAAAAACGTAAAATAATAAACCGTATACTACCTGTCTGCCATAGTCAAATTAATAACGAGTGTCCCACGACGATCTCCCCTATAGAACAGTGACATCGGGTGATGTCACTACTCTATAGGACCCTCAGTGACACACTGACAGGAGACAATGGCTCCTGCAGTGTATCACTGAGAGGTTACTATAGTTCACTGGTCTCACTTTATGGCAAAAGCTGCGTGGGAACTTTCTCACACAGCAATGCCAAAAGTAAGACTAGGGACTATTTTTTTTACAGTGGCGGAGGAATACAGTGTGGAAGGATACCTTCTTTCATTGCATTCCTGGAGCCCCTGGAGAGCGGTCTCATCAGCTGATGCTGCTGCTCTCCACGGGAGATCGTCGTGGGACACTCGTTTTAATCGGATTTCTGCGGAGTATAGTATTTGTTTATTATTTTAATATTTTTTACAGGTGACACTGGCTTTGGGGAACAAAGTGACAAGTGATGGTGAGTATGTAATCTATGTTTAATGTACTGTATGTCTATATGTTGCATGGTGTATGGTGCATGTCGTATGTCGCATGATGTTGCATGTCGCATGATGTTGCATGTCGCATGATGTTGCATGTCACATGATGTTGAATGTGGCATGTTGTTGCATGTCACATGTTGTATGTCACATGTTGCATGTTGCATGTCACATGTTGTCGCATGTCGTCGCATGTTGCATATTGCATGTCATCGCATATTGCATGTCGCATGCCGTCACATGTTGCATGTCATCGCATGCTGTTGCATGTTGCCGCATGTTGCATGTCGCATGTTGTTACATGTCACATGTTGTCGCATGTCATCGCATGTTGCATGTTGTTGCATGGTGTATGTTGTGTGGTGTATGTGCACACAGTGTAGATGAGTCCGGCTCTGCTACATCTGGATGCCTGACATCTAGATGTAGCAGAGTCGGTAGATGAGCGCCGGAGATAACTCTCCAGTGATCACCTGCACTACAGCGTTCTCGCAAACAGCTGAACAGCTGTTTGCGAGAACCAGACTAGTGACCGGAGATAAGTCCTGGTCACGTGCATGGCAGTTCTCGCGATAACATGAGTTATCGCGAGAACTGCAGTGGACGAGGGATTTCCGGCGGCGGGACAGGTGAACCGGCAGACATGCGTAGTAAGCTGCATTTGTGCAGTTTCTACGCATGTGACTAATCATTAGATGCGATTTTAGCGCATCTAATGATAGTCTATGGTACATTTACGGCACAGCGAAGGAGCGTCACCGCATTGTAAACAGACATGCTGCATTCTGAAAAGACGCGCCACATGTCCGTTTACGCGGGTCTGCTGCCTGCGTGTTTTACCGCATAGTGGATACGGGATTTCATTAAATCCCCTCCACTATGTTGTAACATCTGGATGCTGTGTGTTTGACCCTGCGGCTCTACGCAGCGTTAAACACGCAGCGTTTGCTGAACGTGGAAACATACCCTTCTACTTGAAGAAAAAAAAATTGCGGCACTTTTCCTATACACCATAAATGAATGTACTGGACTGCAGACATATTGATTTGGACCAGATAATTCCTTTAAGTTCACGTAAGGAAACCCACAGCCAGACAGAACACTGCAGTCCATAATCAGAAATAAATAACATGATGTAAGAAACCGGCCTCACAAAAGCGCTACAAAAGAATGTTGCACATCCATCACCTACCTATCTCCTGTATGGCACCCGTCCCTTCTTAATTGTCTGACTGCTACCACCACTTTGGACTTACTGCTATATCTTAGGGTATGTGCAGACGATCCGGGAGTGGCCGCGCTTTCGACGTAGCGCATGTTCTCTGCGTCCAAAGAGCTGCCATCTATTTAACACAGGTGAATCTGCATGTGTTCACGGATCTGTGCGGATTCACTGCGTCCAATACATTCTATTGGTTAAATTTCTCTTGTGGAGACCCTAGTCTCCGCAAGAAAAATTGACATGCTGCAAGTCTGGAAAGACGGGCGCATGTCTGTCTCCGCGGGTGAGCCGTGAGTGTCTGTGGGCATGGGATTACTTGAAATCCCATCCACTAGATTTAACATCTGGATGCTGCACAAGTACGCAGCGTCCAACTCACAGCGTTTACGGATTGTGTGCACATACCCTCAGAGTATCCTTTTGATTTCTTTGGGTATGTACACACTGAGCTTTTTTGGCTTTGAAAACTGCCTGAAAAAGTGATAACAAATACATCAAAAGGATGAATTTATTAATTTCAATGTACAAAAGACTCACTGCTCATATCTTCAGGCTTTATTGATCTTTTAACTGCTTCAGGTTTCCTAAAACACCAAATGGTTAAAAGAAGAGAGCAGACCATTCTTCATGCATATTGCACTCTGAAGACGTTCTATACCAGTGTTTCTCAACTCCAGTCCTCAAGACTCACCAACAAGTCATGTTTTCAGGATTTCCTTAGTATTGCATAGGTGATAGAATTAATGCTTGAGCAGGTGATGAAATTATCACCTGTGCAATACTAAGGATATCCTGAAAACTTGACCTGTTGGTGGGTCTTGAGGACTGGAGTTGAGAAACACCGTTCTATACTTTACAAGTCAATGAGAAACATCAAAAGACACCCGGAAGACGCCTGGGCATGTTTACCAGTGTTGTCAGCACTTTTGCTTCAAATACCAAATGCGGTTTCTTCACTGCTAAATGGAGTTAAAAAAAAATTATAGAAAATGCCAAAACAAAAAAGGCTACAAAAAGCTGGAAAAATGCCCATATAAATGATGAAAAAGACATGCAGGAAACAACAACAATATTTATCCAGGAGACCTACGACTAGAGAATCACCTTGCAAAACCTACAAGAAACAAAATGAGCAAAAACCCTGCTGTAACTAAATAAGTAAAAAGCAAAAGTGCATTTAAATAACACAGGGTTCTTAGTAGTATTGTTTTTGATCAGAAATAGCATAAAAGCCATCCCACCATCGACAAGGTGACCCTGGATCGGGACAGTCCTACACTGTCTAATATTAAAAACCTTACTATGTATCAGAGTTGACCTCAGTGTGTGAATAAGGGCAGACAAATTCACACACTGAGGTCAACTCTGACAAATAGTAAGGTTTTTAATATTAGACAGTGTAGGACTGTCCCGATGTCCAGATCAGGGTCACCTTGTCGATGGTGGGATGGCTTTTATGCTATTTTTGATCAAAAACAATACTACTAAGAACCCTGTATTATTTAAATGCACTTTTGCTTTTTACTTATTTAGTTACAGCAGGGTTTTTGCTTATTTTGTTTCTCGTAGGTTTTATATGCTTTATGGCCAATGTGAGCATGCGTTTATGTGCTGCACGTATACCAACTTAAACCAAGCTCAATTTTTGTGTTTTTTCTAGAGAATCAATCACCTTGCTTTAGATATACTGGAGCCTCCTGGATACCAAGACCAAAACCAGTCAGAAGAAAAAGGTTTCCTAAAGTTATACTGCGCACTCTAGGTATTTCACTATTTCTGTGTCAAATAAAATTTCCAAAATTTGAATAGATGTTGCAATGTCTATACAGATGTACTGAAACCACCATAATTTGCACCATTTTAAATGGCTAAAATAAAACATTTCTCCCCACTGACATTTTTTTTAAGCATGACAAGCTGATTTGTGTGTATGCTGTTATTGCCCTTACTTCCAAAGCCCCCAAACTTGGCAGAAAAAAATAGTTTGCATTAGAAGTATAAAGTACAAACATATGCAGCTTCTATCTACACTAAAATGCCAAATGGAAATTAAATATTGAGGAACGAAAGAATACCGTCAGCCAAAGTCAGAACTGAGAATGCCAATGATGTGTTGGCGTAACTGGCTGTGTAGAATAGTTCTACAGTCCAGGTTATACTGCACTCAGCCAAAATTTATAATCAATTTACCAACAAAACAAACAACATTGTATTCCTTAACATACAACAATAACGAAGCTGGCTTCTTAACGATACGGGGTATGGCGAGAGAGACACATAGCGGTTGCTTATGACAATACATGGAGGATTATGAGACACTGATCTTCTTGGATGTGGCTATTATTCTGTTTGAAATCATCACTAATAAAATCCATTCCCTAGATAAACCTAAGTCTCACCTTCCTGAAAATGATTCTTTTTTTACTTTTTTTTGGCTAGCTTGGCAAAGGCCAGTGGCTAGTGTAACAGTACATTTTCTCAGTTATACCACCCAGGGCTGTGGAGTCAGAGTCAGCATAAAACGTATAGACTCCTACTCCTAAAATATATAATAAATTGGGTCCAGTAATACAATGTAGGATGTGCTATACATTTTTTCATAAGAATTTGGGAAAGTTTCAAATTGTCCTATAAATGTCTGTTTTATTCCAGAGAGTCAAAAGGGATTGCATGTAGTGCTTTTTGGTCTTCTACACTTGATTTTTTTTTTTTGCATTTTTTAACTTACCTGCCATTCTGGAGGTTCTGTCAGCTTCTTTAAAAGTCATCCAATGATATGTACATAATCACTGTTGCCAACCAATATCTTATGTGAAGGCATCATCCTTGAGGATTTCATTGGCTGCTACAGTTACATATGCAGGATTAGCATGTCCACATTGCGGGACATGTTGCCGCTAGAGTAACGAGGGATTAACCAGGTAAGAATAAGGTTTGTTATTTTGTCATAGTAATTAATGAGGGGCAAAAACTCCTTTAAGATGTGAACACCCCTTAAAAAAATGGTTTGACATCAGTAAGCATGCTCCCATGGAAAGCAGCATTGCATGCCCTAAAAACTGGGGGAAAGGAGAAGTAGAGAAGTTGCCAAATGTGATTCATGTTTGAAGATCTTTGAAAGTCATGAGGTTAAATCAGGTTGGGCAACATAGGAAACTACTTAACTTTTCCTTTCTAATAGTTTTGATGCATTTTCTATAGTTCTAATTTCACAATGCACAATCTATATGCTGTGGTTTTCCTGCTTGTAAAACAGCAAAACTTAACAAACTATTAATTAAAGCAGTAATCAGGCTCCATCGCACAGCAACTCTCTTTTCCGGTGAGGTCATTACAGTAAATTTCACATTCTCTTTGAAGCTGGCTTTATTTTTCAGTTTGGATAGATGTGTTTCCTGTATATGCAGCGCCATCTCAAAATACATAAAAATAAATTTGTATTATTAGCGATTTCTCGCACGCTTATCTAAACACCATGCTTTTGTCATGTTCTCTATTTAATCGTAAATGGGAAAGAATTCCTTCTCTTTAAAAAGGTCACATCAAGGAGCAGTGATCGTGTAACTCAGAAGTTTATGCTCATTATACTGGAACAAGCAATTTGAAAGCATTCAAGCCCTGTAGGTGACATTTTGCGCAGACAGAACAAATTAATCTGAACGGATAAATGCCATTGTTTTCAATCATATACATTTCAAGTCACCGCAGAGTAGCGATCCAATCAGAGCACTACCAAGGACTGCTACATATTCATTATACTATAAGTAACTACAGTTTCCCATTGTAGCAATCACTACACGGAAATTAGGCCTAGGAAGCAAGGGTCAATTAATCAAGACTGGCTTTATTTAATAAATATCAAAAGATTGACCATCACTTTCAAAACAAAAATCAGGGGTGTGCAGGTTCTTAATAAGTGTAGCCATCTCCATATATAACCAACAAATTAAGTAGCACTCTGTAGCACTATAGCATGCAAACATCAAATATAACAGCCTTATCATGGCTCATATATTTCATGTTTGCATGCTATAGCACTACAGAGAGCTACTTTATTTGGTAGTTACATATAGAGATGGCTACTCTTATTAAGCACCTGTACACACCTGTTTTCTGTCTAGAAGTGACGGTCAGTCTTTAAATTTTTGTATACATAGGCTCTCTGACCGAGCACTCCACCCCTCAGCCTCAGGTGTTTTTAATTACAGCAGGATCCTACCTTCGCATATCAATGTAGGCTTCAGCCTAAGGCTAGGGTCACATTGCGGAGGGGATAGGGTTGTGGGTTGTCATTTTCCCTATACTAGGAGATGACTGCTGTGTGTTTTTTGGTGTTGTATTTTTAAATGTTTTTAATCTTGCCTTTTTGTGTGTGGTATTTAGTTATGCTGATCAATAAAAAAACTATGTTATTCTGATATTTGTCTGAGGTGCTCCCATTTTTATGGACATGATCTTTTCTTTTTCTTGTTTGCTAGGGTCACATTGCATTAGCGCAGTCCGTTTAGCGCACAGCGCTACGGACTGCGCTAACGCAATGTCCCAAAAGGGATCGCGTTTGCCGATCCCGCTAGCGCAGATCCCCGATCTGCGCTAGCGAGGAATGGACCGCGAACGCTGCAAGCAGCCAAATGACGGCACATCGCTAGAGCACGCCCAATCAATGGCGGCATTAACGGACTACGTTACACAACGTTATGCCGCGGTGTAACGTAGTCCGTTAAACGGGTTCACATAACGAAATGTGAACCTAGCCTAAGAGAGGATTCACATTACATAGGTACCCAGCAGCCACTAAAAAGGTGATTATCGTGCCTGGGTACCTATGTAATGTGAATTGGCCAATTTATGCACTAAGTATTCTCAATTTTCAAATTTTCTAGAGCAGTAAAGCAATTAAAATTTTTCAGATTTCATGTTTACATGCTATAGCACTACAGAGTGCTACTTTATTTGTTGTCGCTTTTTAGGCCAGTCTTAATGAAGGCAGCCTTGGAGTAAGATGCATCAGCCAAAGCTTCCTCCTTCTCCTCCCTTGTGCGGGGGCCATTATACTGTGTAGAGGGTTTTGTGGGGACCACTATACTGTCTGGAGGGCTATGAGGTGGGCCATTATGGTGTTTGGAAGGTTGGGGGGCCATTATCATATGTGCAGGCCATTATACAGTGTGGAGATTTGTGTGAAAGCCACTATACTGTAGGGAAAGCCACTACAGTGGCATGGTAAAATTTGGAAACCGTGGTCAAAATTACTGCTATTGTGAACAGTTAAAGAAGTTGAAGATGAAATGATATTTGAAAGGACAAAAGTTAAAGATGATACATTTCCATCAGATTGTGTAGAAGGCTATGTTGGTGTCATCATACTGCATGTGGGGGACTATAAAGACCATCATAATGTCACCGGGGGTATTGTAGGGTAATCATACTATGAGTGCGAAGGGATTCACTGTGGAGGAATCTAACTATGTTTGGGGGGCACATTTGTTGACATCATACTTTTTGAAAGTCATGAAAGGGGTACTTTGTAAGGGCTACAAAATTGTGGGACATGTGCTTCTGTGACCCCGCAAAATATTCATATTTTTTTTGTGTGGGGGAGGCAATAAGGTTTTTGAAATGCCATGATTTCTATGTACGCCCCTAATTTAATAACTTTAGAAACAGCACAACAACATTTTCCCTCATCACATACTTTTTCAGACAGTAAATTTACTACATGGTTACAGTAAATACAGGAGATACAGTAGTTCCACTAAATGAACAAAGAATCGATAGCACAGAGGCAGAGATGGTCAAAGTTGTAGCAGATATCCCACAGAAATGTAGAGTGTCAAAGATAGTTGCCATCCTAGTTGTTCAGCGCACTATATCACATAATGACACCAACAATGTAATCATGGTTTTTCTTTTCTACTGACATCCCCTTTAATACAATTGCAGAGTTTTCATAGATTGCTATAGCAACTAGGGGTATTGGTAAAAATATACATAGTGTCTCACAAAACACATTTAGAATTGAGAGTCCTCAGTGGTTGATACCTTTTAATGGCTAACTGAAAAGATGGTAACTCACAAAACACAATAATTCATACAGCTACGTCAATTGAAAAACCCAAAAAGTCATGGCTTCTGGAATGTGCAGAAAATAAAACAATTGCTTAAATAGATTGTCTCATGATGTGTATTCAGGAGTGCCCTGCTCCCCAAATTTTTGGACTCCTGCTTGCCAGGGCAAGGTGTGCTCCTGATCAACAGTTTGCACCAGTGACATTGTCATGTGCTGTCCTCAACTGAACGATATTTAATGCTACAAGAAGAGGCACCTTTGCATCTGCAGGATTGAAGAAGTATAGGTGTAATGAAGCTGGCCAGATCTAACCATCTTCTGAGCAAAGCTTACAAGTTCTATAGAAAAAAAAGCTTGTAAAGCCCTGTGCTCCTTATCTAGGAAATGAGCCACCGCTGACTGGTTTCAGCAGTGGTTGGTAACTTAGGTATCCAGAAGTAAGCAATAAAATTAAATAGTTCTTGAGAATAAATATGATTTTTACTAATTCCTTGCAATTATACCAACTAAAGAAAATAATAATAATAATAATAATAATAATTTAATAATAATCTTATTTATATAGCGCCAAAATATTCTACAGCACGTAGTTCAACAGTTACAGGAGGAGTGAGGATTCTGCTCACAAGCTACAATCTATAAGGAAATAGGGGGGAAGCAAGAGGTAAAAAGTGATTGTCGTTTATAGACCAGCCATCATTATAATAAAACATTTTAAATAGGCTGCATGATCCGGTCATCAGCCAGAATCTGTCTAAGGGCAGTTACCCAGTGCTATTGGGTGCATGGAACATGTGGATACAGATTAATAGGAGAGACCAGATTCTGAGACAAATTTAGAAAGAGGGAACAGGGGAGAGTTAGACTGGTGAAATGAGGTGATAGGCCTGTCCAAAGAGATGTGTTTTTAATGCACTCTTGAAACCATGAGGGTTAGGTATAAGTTTGATTGTATGGTGTAATGCATTTCAGAAAACTGGTGCAGCATTAGAGATGGAATTGGGAGGTTCACATTAGGGAGAATTTTAATATTATATCAGTTGTGGAGTGGAGAGCACGGGTAGGGTGATAGGCAGAGATGAGGAAGGAGATGTAATGTAGTGCAGAACTGTGGCAGCTATGTGAGTGAAAGAGTATCCGAGGAGTAATGTTTCTCCTTGAGGAGAGTGACATGTTAAGCATGCCGAGATGAGGAGACTTAAAGCCACAATGCTCATCTGGGAAATATGCAAATTGCCTCTTTAGAAATGAAGAGGACTACAACTCTAGTACCAACTATAGGAAGTAGCAATCCTAGAAGTCAATGTCAACCATTTAACGAGCCTTGTCACATGACTTAGGATAAAAGCCTCGTCAGTGCAAAGTGTGAAATCTAGTTTGGCTGTGTGAGAGGCGTCACAGATGTTCAAAAGTACAACTGGTTCTGCAAAAAACAAGCCTTCATATGGCCATATTGGTGGAAAAATAAAAAAGTTATGGCTCCGGGAAGAAAAAACAAAAATGCAAAAACAGAAAATCCCAAGATCGTGAAAGGGTTATAATGGCCTTTTATCCTAAGTCATATGGCAAGGATCATTAAAGGGTTGATACTGACTTTTAGGAGTGCTACTTCCAATAGGGGGCACTAGAATTCCAGTCCTCTTCCCCTCTGAGGAAGCAATTTGCAGACTATTTAGAAAGTTACTTAATGCATTTAGTAAGCAAATGAACAAATGAAAAAAACTTTTGATTGTGTGGCCATGAACGGCCATGTGTAAGTTCACATAGAACTTGCAGGATTAATAATGGGTTATGCTACTTTTAAATGGGTGCCACAAAGTGAAATCCTACAGCTATTACAAAATAATTCCATCATTTCATTCTCCATAGAGCAGAGAAAAAGGTGGTGTTATTTGGCAAGCTCCTCATCCAGGGACCCCCAGTAAAAGTAGACTTTAGAGTTAGATAGGTTAATCTTCACACAATTAGGGATTTCAACATTTTTGGGCTGGAAAATTGTTTTATTGATATGCAATTAGAATTTCAAGCATTTCATACAATACGACCTTTATCCCAAGGTTACTAGACTGTAATATGTACGAAGACTTGAGACACTTACAAAGGACACATTTAATTAAGAGTTTTATTAAGATTTAGCTGTTCTGTAACCTTTACACAGAACACTTTCCAAAATATTTGCCAAATTTAGCGAAACATACAGTACAGAATATCTCCTACTCCATCTGTGCTGAATACAGTAAAAGGCAGGAGTGAGCAAAAAGTACTTTTTACGTATGAAAATTATTCACACATATTTATTTTGCAGCCATTTTAGAAACCTATCTTTGCATTGCGATGTCTATTTGGCCTATTTCACCTTGTCAGTTATGACAAAGTGCACAAAAAAGGTGGGATAATCTCCTACTTTAGCATTAAACGCTGCATCAGGTTATACAGATTTCTGTGCAGCTTCTCCATCCGCTTTATAGAATATGAATAACTGGTGAGATTGAAGGACAGCTTTCCAGATGAAATATCTGATTGCGTGCACAACTCCCAGGAGAGCTGGGCCTGCAGGATATTCAAAAGAGAGCTGAAAGTGAGAGACAAAAGAAATTGAAGCATCCATTAAAATGAAATAACTTGGTTTGTGTGTGGCTACGAGCCGAGGAGCGGACAGAATTTACTGTATTACTGCTTATATATTTCTACATCAATTTCTTTACTTTTAAGCTATTAGGCCAAATAAAAACGGCTCCAGCCTTCGGGTCAGACTATATAAAGGATTAAATGCTTGATTTAATTTACGGGTACAAGAAAAGAACATTAAGCCTTACATCTATAAGAAAACATATGTACATAAAGATCCACATGCAAGACAATTGAATTTTCATGTTGACAACAAAAAAAATCAGGTGCAATTTTAACGACGTAGATAACTGGTAACTAAAGGTTTTACTACTTTCAATGAAAGCCTTAGAAAAAAACTTCACTTTTGAGCAGTATTTTGTAGTTAAATTATGCATAGAAATATTACTCCAGTCCAGAGCCTCTCACCTAACAAAATCAGTTCTCATAGTTTGCACTGAAAAGGGCCAATAGCCCAAAACACAGTGTCTGTAAATTGAGATTCTGATTTGGCTTTTATCCTAAGTCATATTGCAAGACTCGTTTAAGGGTTGATTGTGACTTGTGGGATTGCTACTTCCACCAGGTGGCCCTATATAGAGTTCAAGTCCTCTATCTCTCTGTAGAGGCAATTTGCATAAAAATATTGCAATTTTTCTAAATATTTTTCACAAATTCAAGGAGTAATCCTATTAAGACTGGCCATGTCTCTAAGCTTTTTAGAGACACAGACACTATACAGGAGGGGGGACTCTGTTTGGTGCTCACCCCCTATATTATCAAGAGCTGAAACTCTAGAAGGAAAGCTGTAGCATCAGCATCCCTGTATGTTGCTGGCTGCTCCTCTCTTCAGCAGGGAGGCTGACTCACCACCGTGGCCCTTCCCGCACTTCCTTCAGCAAGCGCGCTCCCTCCTTCTTAAAGGCCTAAAGTGTCCCCAGCCAATGGATGGGAGACACTTGTTATTTAAGACACATCCACCTGCATGGAGGTGCCTGTACAATGTTATTAGTTTGTTCCCTTGTGCTATGCCAGATGACCTGGCCTCCACAGTCACCAGACCTGAACCCAATCTAGATGGTTTGGGGTGAGCTGTACCGCAGAGTGAAGGCAAAAGGGCCAACAAGTGCTAAGCATCTCTGGGAACTCCTTCAAGATTGTTGGAAGACCATTCCCGGTGACTACCTCTTGAAGCTCACCAAGAGAATGCCAAGAGTGTGCAAAGCAGTCATCAAAGCAAAAGATGGCTACTTTGAAGAACCTAGAATATAAGACATATTTTCAGTTGTTTCACACTTTTGTATTAAGTATATAATTCCACATGTGTTAATTCATAGTTTTGATGCCTTCAGTGTGAATTTACAACTTTCATAGTCATGAAATTACAGAAAAATCTTTAAATGAGAAGGTGTGTCCAAACTTTTGGTCTGTAATGTATATATATATATATATATATATATATATATATATATGTGTATATATATATATATATATACTAGCTATTGAACCCGCTCTACGCCCGGGTGGCGAGCATTTATATTGGTATATGGTCTCCATCATGTGCTGCTGTCATCCTGCGCCTGTTCTGTCATGTGCTGCTCCCATCCTGCGCCCCCGTTCTGTCATGCGCTGCTGCCATCCTGCGCCCGTTCTGTCATGTGCTGCTCCCATCCTGCGCCCCCGTTCTGTCATGTGCTGCTGCCATCCTGCGCCAGTTCTGTCATGCGCTGCTGCCATCCTGCGCCAGTTCTGTCATGCGCTGCTGCCATCCTGCGCCCCCGTTCTGTCATGTGCTGCTGCCATCCTGCGCCCGTTCTGTCATGTGCTGCTCCCATCCTGCGCCCCCGTTGTCATGCGCTGCTGCCATCCTGCGCCCGTTCTGTCATGTGCTGCTCCCATCCTGCTGCCATCCTGCGCCCGTTATGTCATGCGCAGCTGCCATCCTGCGCCCGTTCTGTCATGTGCTGCTGCCATCCTGCGCCCGTTCTGTCATGTGCTGCTCCCATCCTGCGCCCGTTCTGTCATGTGCTGCTGTCATCCTGCGCCCGTTCTGTCATGCGCTGCTGCCCTCCTGCGCCCGTTCTGTCATGTACTGCTCCCATCCTGCGCCCGTTCTGTCATGTGCTGCTCCCATCCTGCGCCCCCGTTCTGTCATGCGCTGCTGCCATCCTGCGCCCGTTCTGTCATGTGCTGCTGCCATCCTGCGCCCGTTCTGTCATGTGCTGCTGCCATCCTGCGCCCGTTCTGTCATGCACTGCTGCCATCCTGTGCCCGTTCTGTCATGTGCTGTTGCCATCCTGCGCCCATTCTGTCATGTGCAGCTCCCATCCTGCGCCACTATTGTATTATATGCCCCCGTATGCTGCTGCCATATAAAAAAAAAATACCATACTCACCTATCGTCCGGCTCCACTGCAGGTGTGTGTTCAAGAAAATGGCGCCGGAAAGCGCGGACTGCGCAGGCGCCGATTCCGACAGCAGGAATCGGCGCCTGCGCAGTCCGCGCTTTCCGGCGCCATTTTCTTGAACACACACTCCGGCTCCTCTGCCTGTGACTGGACTCTGTCACAGCAGAGGAGCCGGAGACGGAGCCGCACGCAGCGCTGGAACGGAGGACAGGTGACTATACTTACCCTCCCTGCTGGCGCGTCCACGGTCCCTGACTCTCCGGTGGAGATCGCGGTATGCGTTCAGTGCTTACGCATACCGCGATCTCCTGGGAGCGTCACTCTGTGGGGGCCAGACTGCGCCGGCGCTTGCGCCTGCGCAGTCTGTAAAGGCTTCGGACAGTGTGACGCTCCCAGCGTTATATTATAGATTATATATATATATATATAAAGAGGAACAGCTCAATAAAAAATACCTTAATGCGTGCACGCTTTCCTGACCAGCATTCCAATGGCCTTCCAGACAGTAAACAAAAAGTGAAACAGCACAAAAAGATGTAGAAAAATGGACTTTAATGCCCTGTCGTGTGGCAACGTTTCGGATAAAACAAATCCTTTCTCAAGCCTTGAGAAAGGATTTGTTTTATCCGAAACGCTGCCGTGCCACAGGGCATTAAAGTCCTTTTTTAACATCTTTTTCTGCTGTTTCCCTTTTTTGTTTACTATATATAGTATATATATATATATATATAAATATATATATATATATATACACAGTATATGGGACATTTTTTCACATTTTACACATGGAGAGAGACAGACAAACCTACTACTGTAGGGAGATCAAAGGACAGGGCCCACTGCCCATCCTACTAGCCACTGCAGGCAAGCCAAGAAAGTATGTTTACTAGACGCTCAGAAAATTAAAGCCCCCCCTCCCAGTAAACAAGGTAGATAGCTACCGGCTGAACAATAGCTATTTCTCAAATACACAGGGGCATTCGATCTACTGTGTGCTCCTCTGTTCTATGAGAGAGCTGCCATCAGACATCTCTGGCAGCAGATTATCTTTTTACAGATCAAAAGGATAGACAATATGAAAAGAGACATGCTGATGCCTTATCACCTCAGAGCTCATCTGTAGGGGGAGAGTCGGGGGTACCCATACACAATAGACCGTTGGCTGATCTCGTTGATATCGGCGTCGGCGGGTTCGGGCAATGTTAGTCTAATGTGTATGGGGGCCTTAAGTCTACTAAGGAATCTTTTTTTTCTCAAGCAGCTGAAAAAGTTAGAAGAAATATTCACTTCCTCCAGCAAATTTACAGCTAGTCTTATACTATGAAGGAAACATTTGCGAACTTTCCAACAATTCTCATTTTGCTGGACCAAAGTCATGAACTGGATTACAAAATGGATGGCGTTCAGTATGACCATTACCAGAAGTAGGCATTTGGGGGTGCACCCAAGCATTGATGTGGCTGTGGTTTACATGTCTTGACGTTTTCAATCTAAATGTTGGCGGGCATGAGTGTGCAGTCTTTCCCCAATTTTTTGTTGCCAGTCAGAAACTAATGGTCTCTAGTAGTTTCTGACATAGAAAAATGGGATATCCAAATTAATTTCCACTGATTCTGAGCTCTATGTTGTTTTAGTCTCTACATATAGTTAAAGTAAAAAAATGTACTGGTTCCTCCTTAAGCTCTACCACTTTTATGACATAATATTTTTGAGTTGTGCCATGCTGCAATAAGTCTAGGAGGTCATATTATACCTTCACATTCATCTTATTTTATACAGAGGCTTTTCATCTTGGATATAATTACCCACCAGAATTAGACAACATTATCACTGCACCAATATCCATAAATGCATTTTATAAAACATAGTATTTTTTATTATAAAATGGGCACATTCTCCAACATAGAAAGTGTTAAAATATAGTTTACACTTAGGAATTCTCTGTCTTTTGTGTTTCCCTGTTTTGATCTGTACACGATGCACCGGAATCCATCGGAGATAAAACGTGCTGATGAGCTGGATAAATAGATGAAGATCCTGAATGAATGGCTCTGAACTCAATAAAACAATTTTGTAAAATATGTTTGTTGGAAGAATGAAATATAAATGGCTTGATTTAACGGAAAATGAGAGTCTTTATGGAGAAGAAATGCTCCTTGATTATTAAGCAAACTTTCAGTCCCCCCTGATTGAAGGAGATATTCTTCCTTTCATGATACACCCTTATTAGACTGAATTGGGGTCACACAGGGGAAGGGCAGGATTTCTATCACATTATAAACACCTGCTGCCATGTATGTACAATACAAGGTCCTTGTAGCATTTTCTGTTGGAAACACAACGTACTGTACTGGGTGCAGATAGATGACGGCAAATAGGGCCTGGAGACATACCAAATTCATTTGTAATCTGAATAAGAGGATCGTCAATAATTTTTAAGAAAATTGGTTGACAGATTTAATTAAAAGGTATTCAGTTATCAGCAAATCTAATTTTGCAGTAGACTATTTGGTACCACGGAGGGTCTGGCAAATTGCCACTGACTAACAAAGTGTAAAAAAAGATTCATTTAATTCAATAGGTCAGTAAATAGACTTTATAGTGTTATATGAGGTGACAAAGTTTTGCTCACAAGGTTAAAGGGAATCTGTCAGTAGTATCAACCTTACTAAGTGGTCTAAATAGGCATGAAGGACATAGGAAGCTGAATAAAATGATACTTTGATATTTGTGATCTGATGTCTTATTCAAGATCAATCCACCTTTTTCTTAATATGTAAATGAGTGGTTAAGATCTATAGGCCGATCACAGATCTCCCTGAGAATTTGCCTCCAAAGCTTATTGTAGATTAAAAGAAGCGTTACCAGTATAACCGACAGTCTGCTATCCTGATCTATATATCTCACATTTTTAATTCCCCATTCTTATTAAAAATATTCTTTAGATGGCAGATTCATCCCCATGTCCTGCATACCCAATGTTAAAGATAGGTACGCAGGACGCATGCAGAAGTAGGCAGGACTTAGTGGAGGATGTACGCAGCCCTCCGCAAAGCCCCAGAACTCTAATGTGAACTTAGCCTAAATAAGCTTCCTATGATCTACATGCACATATAGACAGCTTATGAGGGTTGATACTAATGACATATTCTGGCTAGGCAAATTTATCTTGTGCCTCAATTAACTTACCCTTCCTACTCAAATCAAGATGAGCCAACACGATTTGATGAAGACCCACCCACCAGAGAAGTCTGTAATTCTATATATTTATAAAGAAATGCATTAGATCGGGAGAACACAACCTGTGATCAAGGGTCCACTTGGACTATGCTGTTCTTTGCAGTCTGAGGCATATCCACTAAGCACTCCAGAGAGGAAAAGATGGTTGTGCATAAATGTGGCTCTCTCCATTGTAGTTTATGAAGAATGTGAAACACTTTGCTAGTTCTACAACTTTTTTTTCTCTAGAGAGCAAAATGAGCATGAAATCGGATACATTGGAACTTCAAGAAATGGAACCTCACCTTACCACATACAGTATTTATGTACTGTTAGATGTGAATACCTTTCCCGATCAAAGCAAGTGCTACAATTTAACCATGTGTCCCAAAAAAAGGTTCTGCGCCCCTACATTAGATTGGCTACCAATACTTTGGCCTTCTAATAATAATACAGGGTTATAATAAAAATAGACCATTCTAAACTTTTGATCTGAAAGTCTAGCAGAATGAAAGGATATATCAAGCAAAAGAATAATAATGTGATGCCTAAACAACTTAGTATTGTATTACGACATCACCTACCCCAGTGACCAAGCACAATGCTTCTCAATCAGCACTCTGTGAGAAACTAGAGGATTGATCTACCTAGTAAAGAGATACCCTAAAACAGCAAGAGCTTTCTAGGGGATATTTAACAGTTCCTCCATTACCCTTTAACTGTAATCTGTTTGTTTGCACCCTAGGCTAACATGCCCCTTATGGAGATGGTCTAGCATGCCAAGGCAAGATTGGGTTTGGTAATTGTGCATCAGATTCTAAAATTTGTTTGGACCTATAAGGAATTGTGTACCAATTTACATGAATGTATTAGAGATGCTTTGTCGAATACTGAAGCTATGCCTGAAACACTGTTCTATTCCTCTCTGAAGAGACAATTTAAACTCATAAATATTATTATCTGTATACCGTAATTTTTTATACTTTAAAAAAATCACAGTTTTATAGAGAAGTCTAGGCTTCAGGTTTTGATAACTTCAATTGATACCTCAAAACAAGTCTAGACATTCTTCGGCTATGTTCACACATCCATTTGGGACACTCAGTTTGTCTGTTCCCTTAAAAGGAATAGAAAACTGAATTAAAAATGGTTTTCAATTTTCAGGAAAGTAGACCCAACATTCTACAATAACCAAGATAATAAAACAGAGCAGGTACTCACCCCTCCACAAATCCAGCACTGGCTCTCTGCCACTGCTTGGGTCTTGTTGTTTTGGCTGCAGCAGTGACATCATGTAGACTGCATGCTCACCGCTGTAGCCAATCTATGAGCTCAGCAGGTATGCCGAGGTAGATGGCACGAACAGCAGAGCTCAGTGATTGGCTATACCAGTGATGGTGTCACAGAAGCCAAAACACCCAGACCAGAGCAGCATCATGGAGCCGGCCTTGGACCCCGGAAAGAGTACTTGTTCGGTTTGATACTTTAGGTATTTTAGAATGTTTGGAGTTCACTTCCCTGAAATGTCCAAAAGAGATCTGTCCCTGACTTATACAAGAGGAAGCAAAGGGACCTTCTTGATTATTATGGCGTCTGTATAAGTTCTGTTATGACACCATAATTAAGATGGAAGAAAAAGTGCATCATACAGAACTTTCTCTTCCATACAAAAAGCAGACACATAAAGGAACACAGACAGACCACATAATGATCAATGGGATATCTTTTATTCCACTTGGCGCTTAGCAAATGGATCTGTTTTGGACTATGATCCATTTATTTGTTCCTCCACCCGAAGAGTGAACATAGACGTATCCCAACAGAAACACGCACACTCATTCATTAGTACCCCAGGGGTGGCTTTTTGACTTTATTGTACATATCAGAAAGTATTTTTCTTAAGATAATACAACCTTCATACTGGTAATACTTTTCACAAACCTGTAACCTGTTTTAATAATTGTCACTGACTACCCAAGTCTATTTTCCATATCATATGACAAATCATTTTCTGCAAAAGAGTTTGAATATGACTTATGCAACCCTTGGCTCTCCAGAGGCTGACAGGGCATGTTCTACAAAACCTGAAAGCCAGCGCTCGCTCCCGCAGGGTAAGCTGATCAGCTATTTAAACACTACAGTAAAAAAGAGAACACGTCAGCTCAATACCTGATCGTGACATTAGCGTTAACTATCAAAATGTTCTTAGATAAAACTCAGATAAGCCGAAAATGTGAATTAAGTGAGAGATTGAAAAAAAAAATTCTTAATGCAGCAAAGCGTACGATGCCCACTGTAGTAAATGGCCTATGGGAAAATAACATAATACAGGCTTAGTTCAAGAAAATTGGCTCACATTGGATTGGGATTTTGAGCCACGGCTAGTTAAGTAAATGCCATTAAAACTATTAGCTGCGCATGCTGATATGCCTTACATCAAGTGATTTGTTTCAAAAATAGAAGCACACTGTGGACTCGATAAAACTGATAAAAGCCACAAGAGTGCTCTTTATTACAAACTACAGCTTTGATGGGTAAAATATACAAAGACTGACGTTTGCCGCTCATATTTATGAATGGCAACCCGTAGAAGATTTCACCCCAATTACAGTAATGAATATTTCTCTCGAAAGCGTAATAAACCCTACATACAATGTAAGCGAGACAGACAAGTACTACTGTATTCTTTATAAATTAAATTTTCCAGATCAAATTACTCCAAACACTGAATATACAAAAATGGTAGCATTGTAGAATTGGGCACAGGAACTAAATGTTATGTTCTTGCCAGCTATTCATTGGTTGATATCATGAAACTTAATACATTAGCCTGCCCCCGAGCTTCAAAGGAGATTGTGACATATGGCATACATAGGGACATGGCACAGAGATTTCTGACCCTGGCTGCAAAATGTATGCTGCAGTGTGTGCCCAGCTAGGTTTCTGCATCATCATCTCCATGGGTATAACAATTGTATATTATTGCAGGTGTTCCCAGTCCTGAGCCTAAAAATGATAACAGGATGGTTACCTATTTGTTTTATTCCAATCTTGCTCCTTGGTTGCTTTTTAGCTCAACTGCATTACTGGAGAGCTTTGATATGTGACTACAACTTCGCTACACTGCCTACAGGGAGTCAGAAGTAGTCTCAGAGGGGCTGTCTGACATTAAAAAAAATACTAACTGCAGGTATTAACCCCTTAGTGACAGAGTCAATTAGGTACTTAATGTCAGAGCCAATTTTTACAATTCTGACCACTGTCACTTTATGAGGTTATAACTCTGGAACGCTTTAACGGATCCCACTGATTCTGAGAATGTTTTTTCGTGACATATTGTACTTCATGTTAGTGGTAACATTTCTTCGATATTACTTGTGATTATTTATGAAAAAAATGGAAATACGGTGAAAATTGCAATTTTCAAACTTTGAATTTTTATGCCCTTAAGGCTGCCGTCACACTAACAGTATTTGTTCAGTATTTTATTTCAGTATTTCTAAGCCAAAACCAGGAGTGGACCAATTAGAGGAAAAGTATATTAGAATCATATGCACCACTTCTGGATTTATCACCCACTCCTGGTATTGGCTTACAAATACTGATGTAAAATACCGTACTGACCAAATACTGCTAGTGTGACGGCAGCCTAAGTCAGAGAGATATGTCACACAAAATAGTTAATAAATAACATTTCCTACATGTCTACTTTACATCAGTACAATTTTGAAAACCAATTTTTTTTTAATTAGGAAGCTATAAGGGTTAAAAGTTGATCAGCGATTTCTAATTTTTACAAAAAAAATTTACAAAAAAATTTTTTAAGGACCATCTCACATTTAAAGTCACTTTGAGGGGTGTACATGACAGAAAATACCCAAACTTAACACTATTCTAAAAACTACACCCAAAATGCTCAAAACCATATTCAAAAAGTTTATAAACCCTTTACATGCTTTACAGGAACTGAAACAATGTGGAAGGAAAAAATTAATATTTAACTTTTTTTTGCAAACATTTTATTCAGAACCAATTTTTTTTATTTTCTCAAGTGTAAAAAGAGAAAATGAACCAAAAAAATTTGTTGTGCAATTTCTCCTAAATACGCCGATACCCCATATGTGGGGGTAAACCACTTTTTGGGCGCACGGCAGAGCTTGGAAAAGAAGGAGCGCCGTTTAACTTTTTCAATGCAGAATTGGCTGGAATTGAGATAGGCCGCCATGTCGTGTTTGGAGAGCACCTGATGTGCCTTAACAGTGGAAACCCCCCACAAGTGACCCCATTTTGGAAACTAGACCCATTAAGGAACTTATCTAGATGTGTGGTGAGCACTTTAACCCCTTTACCCCAAAAGGTGGTTTGCACGTTAAGGACCGGGCCAATTTTTACAATTCTGACCACTGTCCCTTTATGAGGTTATAACTCTGGAACGCTTCAACGGATCCCGATGATTCTGACATTGTTTTCTCATGACATATTGTACTTCATGATAGTGGTAAAATTTCTTTGATATTACCTGCGTTTATTTGTGAAAAAAAACGGAAATTTGGTGAAAATTTTGAAAATGTCGCAATTTTCCAACTTTTAATTTTTATGCAATTAAATCACAGAGATATGTCACACAAAATACTTAATAAGTAACATTTCCCACATGTCTACTTTACATCAGCACAATTTTTTTTGTTAGGGAGTTATAAGGGTTAAAAGTTGACCAGCAATTTCTCATTTTTACAACACCATTTTTTTTTAGGGACCACATCTCATTTGAAGTCATTTTGAGGGGTCTATATGATAGAAAATACCCAAGTGTGACACCATTCTAAAAATTGCACCCCTCAAGGTGCTCAAAACCACATTCAAGAAGTTTATTAAACCTTCAGGTGTTTCACAGGAATTTTTGGAATGTTTAAATAAAAATGAACATTTAACTTTTTTTCACAAAAAATTTACATCAGCTCCAATTTGTTTTATTTTACCAAGGGTAACAGGAGAAAATGGACCCCAGACGTTGTTTTACAATTTGTCATGAGTACGCCGATACCCAACATGTGGGGGTAAACCACCGTTTGTGCGCATGACAGAGCTCGGAAGCGAAGGAGCGCCATTTGACTTCTCAATGCAAAATTGACTGGAATTGAGATGGGACACCATGTTGCGTTTGGAGAGCCACTGATGTGCCTAAACATTGAAACCCCCCACAAGTGACACCATTTTGGAAAGTAGACCCCCTAAGGAACTTATCGAGATGTGTGGTGAGCACTTTGACCCACCAAGGGCTTCACAAAAGATTATAATGCAGAGCCGTAAAAATAAAACAAAAATTTTTTCTCATAAAAATGATTTTTTAGCCCCCAGTTTTGTATTTTCCCGAGGGTAACAGGAGAAATTGGACCCCAAAAGTTGTTGTCCGATTTGTCCTGAGTGCGCTGATACCCCATATGTGGGGGGGAACCACCGTTTGGGCGCATGGGAGGGCTCGGAAGGGAAGGAGCGCCATTTGGAATGCAGACTTAGATGGAATGGTCTGCAGGCGTCACATTGCATTTGCAGAGCCCCTAATGTACCTAAACAGTAGAAACCCCCCACAAGTGACACCATTTTGGAAAGTAGACCCCCTAAGGAACTCATCTAGATGTGATGTGAGAGCTTTGAACCCCCAAGTGTTTCACTACAGTTTATAACGCAGAGCCGCGCAAATAAAAAAAAATTTCTTTCCACAAAAATTATTTTTTAAACCCCAGTTTTGTATTTTTCCAAGGGTAGCAGGAGAAATTGGATCCTAAATATTGTTGTCCAATTTGTCCTGAGTACGCTGATACGCGATATGTGGGGGGAACCACCGTTTGAGCGCATGGCAAAGCTCGGAAGGGAAGGAGCATCATTTGGAATGCAGACTTAGATGGATTGGTCTGCAGGCGTCACATTGCGTTTGCAGAGCCCCATATGTACCTAAACAATAGAAACCCCCATAAGTAACCCCATATTGGAAACTGGACCCCCCAAGGAACTTATCTAGATGTGTTGTGAGAACTTTGAACCTCCAAGTGTTTCACTACAGTTTATAACGCAGAGCCATGAAAATAAAAAATCCTTTTTTTTCCCACAAAAATTATTTTTTAGCCCCCAGTTTTGTATTTTCCCAAGGGTAACAGGAGAAATTGGACCCCAAGAGATGCTGTCCAATTTGTCCTGAGTATGCTGATACCCCATATGTTGGGGTTAACCCGTTTGGGCACACGGGAGAGCTCGGAAGGGAAGGAGCACTGTTTTACTTTTTCAACGCAGAATTGACTGGAATTGAGATCTGACACCATGTCGCGTTTGGAGAGCCCCTGGTGTGCCTAAACAGTGGAAACCCCCCAATTATAACTGAAACCCTAATGCAAACACACCCCTAACCCTAATCCCAACGGTAACCCTAACCACACCTCTAACCCAGACACACCCCTAACCCTAATCCCAACCCTATTCCCAACCGTAAATGTAATCCAAACCCTAACCCTAACTTTAGCCCCAACCCTAACCCTAACTTTAGCCCCAACCCTAACTGTAGCCTTAACACTAGCCCCAACCCTAACCCTAGCCCTAACCCTAGCCCCAACCCTAACCCTAGCCCAAACCTTAACCCTAGCCCTAACCCTAGCCCTAACCCTAATGGGAAAATGGAAATAAATACATTTTTTTAATTTTTTAATTTTTCCCTAACTAAAGGGGTGATGAAGGGGGGTTTGATTTACTTTTATAGCGGGTTATTTAGCGGATTTTTATGATTGGCAGCCGTCACACACTGAAAGACGCTTTTTATTGCAAAAAATATTTTATGCGTTACCACATTTTGAGAGCTATAATTTTTCCATATTTTGGTCCACAGAGTCATGTAAGGTCTTGTTTTTTGCAGGACGAGTTGATGTTTTTATTGGTAACATTTTTGGGCACGTGACATTTTTTGATCGCTTTTTATTCCGATTTTTGTGAGGCAGAATGACCAAAAACCAGCTATTCATGAATTTCTTTTGGGGGAGGCGTTTATACCGTTCCACGTTTGGTAAAATTGATAAAGCAGTTTTATTCTTCGGGTCAGTATAATTACAGCGATACCTCATTTATATAATTTTTTTATGTTTTGGCGCTTTTATACGATAAAAACTATTTTATAGAAAAAATAATTATTTTTGCATCGCTTTATTCTGAGGACTATAACTTTTTTTTTTTTGCTGATGATGCTGTATGGCGGTTCGTTTTTTGCGGGACAAGATGACGCTTTCAGCGGTACCATGGTTATTTATATCTGTCTTTTTGATCGCGTGTTATTCCACTTTTTGTTCAGCGGTATGATAATAAAGCGGTTTTTTTGCCTCGTTTTTTTTTTTTTTTTCCTTACGGTGTTTACTGAAGGGGTTAATTAGTGGGACAGTTTTATAGATTGGGTCGTTACGGATGCGGCAATACTAAATATGTGTACTTTTATTGCTTGTTTCTTTTTATTTAGATAAAGCAATGTATTTATGGGAATAATATATATATTTTTTTTCATTATTTAGCATTTTTTTCTAATATTTTTTTTTACACGTGTGGAAATTTTTTTAAAAACTTTTTTACTTTGTCCCAGGGGGGACATCACAGATCAGTGATCTGACAGTTTGCACAGCACTCTATCAGATCACCGATCTGACTTACAGTGCTGCAGGCTTACCAAGCGCCTGCTCTGAGCAGGCACTTGGTAAGCCACCTCCCTCCCTTCAGGACCCAGATGCCGCGGCCATCTTGGATCCGGGCCTGGAGCAGGGAGGGAGGTAGGGAGACCCTCGCAGCAACGCGATCACATCACGTTGCTGCGGGGGGCTCAGGGAAGCACGCAGGGAGCCCCCTCCCTGCGCGATGCTTCCCTGTACCGCCGGCACACCGCGATCATGTTTGATGGCGGTGTGCCGGGGGTTAATGTGCCGGGGGCGGTCCGTGACCACTCTTGGCACATAGCGCCGGATGTCAGCTGCGATAGGCAGCTGACACCCGGCCGCGCTCCCCCCGTGAGCGCGGCCGATTGCGCTGGACGTACTATTCCGTCCTTGGGAAGTAGGGCCCACCCCACATGGACGGAATAGTACGTCCAGTGGCAGAAAGGGGTTAAACCCCCAGGTGCTTCACAGAAGTTTATAACGCAGAGCTGTGAAAATAAAAAAATCGCTTTTTTTCTACTTAAACGCCAGGATTTTTAGGTGAAGGATTTACCAAGGATAGGTAAATCTTAAACTAGAAATCCTAGGTAAATCCTACACCTAGAAATCCTGACATTCCACAGGACTCCTACTATTAGAAATATTTTAGCACCTAGCACTGGACATTGAGGACACAAATTAAGAACTCAAATAAGAGATTTTTAATTCCCAATCTCCCTATTGGTGCATTTAATTACCAATTGTCCTTGCTGGTTATCAATCTATCATCAACAAACGCAATTTAATGTCTACCTACACTAGAGTGACATTCCCCATTAAAGGGGAAAAAAGACCAGAAACAATGGTATCCCATTCTTCGGTCATTGATCATTGAGGCCTATGAATGATAATTGTAATGACATGTCATAAACTTGTCTCCGATAATCATAAGCAAATCTAATAAAATTCTAAATCAACAGTTTGCTCGAATTTGTCCGGGAAACTCAATTTACATCAAATTTATTTGATGTCCATCAGAAATGCCTAATTATGCTGTAGGGCCTCTAAAGATCCCAGCATGTAATAAATGAAGGGTGAAAAACTTAAAATAATACTAACTTCTCCCCGTCTTCTCACCTAATCTAGTGTGTGGACATGATGAGTGCCAGGGAGCGGTGAATCATTATTTTTTTTAACCCCTCCCTAGCCAATTTGAACCTAGAAAAATGATGGGTAACTGCTATTTTGCTGGACTTGTTGGTATTTAAACACAATTTTTTAAAAATTTGAGGCAAATTTGATTTGCCTTGAAGCGATTTACTCAACTCTAGTCTTTAATGTCTTACAATACCTGTCACCTGGCTGCGTGTCTTCCATACGGAGTTTTTATATAGCATTTGTCTATAAGCTCTGTTGGTACAGTCATATGCTGCAGTTCTTCTGCCTGGAAATTGTGAATTAGTTAAATAGGTCCAGAAAACTTCCAGACCTCAGATTTCAAAACTGTCTAAGTGGCTGTGCAGACCTTGCGGTTTTGTCGTGTTTTATTTCTGTGTAGATTTATCACAAAACCCAAAGGATTTCCTAGTATCAGCAAAGTGAATGAGATTTATGAAATCTCATGCACACGTTGCCTAATTTTTCTGTGCGGTCTTGAAGCAGATTTAAATGTGCAGCATGTCAATATATTGAACCATAAATTTGCAGTATGTCAAGCCTTTCAGCATTTTGCTCCAGATTCCATCCATACTAATGAAATGGTAAAAACACATCGAACATGCATGCAAAAAACGCATAAAAATGCATTAAAACCACATGTATTTTACACTACGTTTTTCCAGCCAACACATCAGAATTTGCAGCAGATCATTCTGAACCTGTGCACATATCCCAAGAGAAAATGTGGTCTTGTTGCCCAAAACAATCAATCCAGTACAGATTAAAATAAAAGCAATGATACAATTAGGTGCTATCCTCATCGAAGCCGGTTTTCATACAGAAAGCCAATTATGCCTTTCATAGGAGTAAATCAAGTAGGCTATTATCAGATGCTGACGCACAGCAATTATTTGGGATATGAATCAGCTAAGTACACCAATTGACTGGATGGGGTGTTTTCGAAAATCATGATGAAAAAATATAATGTAATGTCAAGAACATCCTCACGATAATCCAGACTTTGAGATGTCTTAAATTACACTGTGATGCCGTTATCTGCACGTGACTCTCTTCAGATCTTCAGAATGCAAAAAAAAAAGAATTTGATTGGAAAGTCCAAGCTGGTAGCCGACCTAATCATCAGTGACCCATGTCTGAAATATAATGCATTTTGTTTTTCTGTCCTTCTAAGTGCCTGTAATGCTTATTTCATTTACAGCCTGTCCCTGGTGATATCTGTATAGGCTTTCTAATTCATTATGCACTGTTGCTTTAATAGCGAAGCTCCTCTCTAATTTCTATTTTTCCCTCTTGACACCGGACTGATATATTTACACTGAAGTGCTTGAGTGATACAAGCAATGATATTTCACAAATAGGATTCCAGCCTAATAAATACCTGGGACACTAGATTAGTACTAGTAGTTCCCATTGGCTGTCATGATTCTTCAGGCTTATCCACTGGAATAAGGTCTGCATTGAGCATCTGGTGAATTGTGTTACTTGGAATAATTAGATATAATGGTGGCCTAATCCTTCTCTAAAACGAAGGATAAAAAAGGTCCATTGAGCCCACCAGTAAAGCTCCGTTAATCCCAATAAATCCTTTCTATTTGCTTTTTTCTCCTCTTCATACTGATACAGTGTACATGAACAGATGTTCCTCTTCCCATGCGAGGTAATTACAGGGTATTCTGTAGCAGCAGAAAAGAATTGGGAACCCAATCAAATCGTGTGATATTCACTTTTCCGACAAATGCTCTTCAAATCTGTATACTCTGACAGCTAGAAATTTCCCTGTGGGCCTGACTTCTTTGGATACTTCAGAAACATGTCCCTTCTCACAGTGTTGCATTTACAATCACCGAGAGCGACGTACAGGGCACAGAATAAAATAGAAGAGTGGGAAGATATGTGACTTTATAAGGCCACAGGTGAACTGATATAATGAACCATGCACACCTCGAAGATAGATGACCCTACCAAGTTAGATGTATTCTATTTTGTGTCATATTCTTTACTTTCAAACAGCTCTTGAGTAATACACCGCCTGCAAGACTTGTGTATAAGACTTTCATAATGCAAATGTGTCTTTTGTCTACAGTTCCCGAACAAGCGTATGTGCCTCCATGATTACAGACTATAAACAAACCCTGTACAGTCTGATAGTTCAATCACACTGTATCAATCTATCCCATGCTATTGGACAGGAGTCCAACAAGCAGGTGTGCCTCAAGCTTGATGCGATAGTGTGGGGAGCTTAAAAGGGTATTCCGACCTTGGGGTTACAAGTCTGCAGTCACTGTATGCGACTGCAGACCTGTGAATTCTCATATCACTCGAACTGCACGCTGTGAAGATTTGCTAGAACCAAGAGTGGCGGGAACTTGACAAGTATGTGATTTGCATATGCGTGATCAAGTGCCGACTAGATGGGCAGAGTCTTGATCAATGCCAGTGTATTGAGCAAGTCTAGTCGGAATGTGTCTGGAAGTATACATATCGCATACTTGCGGTCAATGACTGCCCGCACCCAGATTTTGGTGTGATTCTGTGGGGGAGCTTTAGCTATCATCATATCAGTACAGAGTGCATTGGGAGTCACTAATGTGTAGGGGGAAGAGGCCCTGGATGTTGCCACAACTATCTCTCAGAGCTGAATATGGTTCTCAAAGTAAAAAATGTTGGTGACCCCTGCTATAGGTAATATAAAAGGAAGAATGACTGCAAACAAACCATGCATTTAGATTCAGCCTCCTGAGTCAATACTTTGTAGGACCACCTTTTGCGGCAATTACCGCTGCAAGTCTTTTGAGGGTATGTCTCTACCAGCTTTGCACATCTAGAGGTTGAAATTTTTGCCTATTCTTATTTGCAAACAAGCTGTAGCTAAGTGAGATTCGAGATGGAGAGCGACGTAAATAGCAATTCTCAAGTCTTGTCACAGATTCTCAATGGGATTTAGGTCTGGACTGAGCCATTTAGACACATAAATATGATGCTTTGAGCTAAACCATCCATTGTAGCTCTGGCAGTATGTTTAGGGTCATTGTTCTGCTGGAAGTTGAACCTATGCCCCAG
This sequence comes from Ranitomeya imitator, assembly GCF_032444005.1. Classification (NCBI taxonomy): domain Eukaryota; kingdom Metazoa; phylum Chordata; class Amphibia; order Anura; family Dendrobatidae; genus Ranitomeya; species Ranitomeya imitator. Next base: position 67,062,796 of record NC_091288.1, read on the forward strand.
TCTCAAATCTTTTTGCAGTCTCTAACAGGTTTTCCCTCAAGTATTGCCCTGTAGTTAGAAAAACTAATGGGGTATAAATGACCTGGGAGGGATATATTACTAATTGAGAAGATAAGACGGGAACTCCATTGGGTAACCCTCTCTAGCAGGTCATAAAACTTCTCATTTATTTTGACATTAAATAAAGGTTAATATTGTAGGTGAAGGATTAAAAAAGATTTGCCCCTAAACTACTGGCATTAAATATATTGGATAAGAAATTGCTTCTAGTTATCACACGATGGCACTCGGGAGTGTCTTCAGTGTTAGGCAGAATAGAACACTCAGATTAAAACATAAAGTCCCCCCCGACATGTTTCACCCTATATAAACCGTAGCACTGGCAGTAAGTTTAGGGTCGTTGTCCTGCCAAAAGGTGAGCCTACAGTCCAGTCTCAAATCTTTTTGCAGTCTCTAACAGGCTTTCCCTAAAGGATCGCCCTGCATTTAGCGCCATCCATCTTCCCATCAACTCTGAACAGCTTCCCTGTACCTGCTGAAGAAAAACATCCCCACAGCATGAGGCTGCCACCATCATGTTAAACAGCGGGGATGGTGTTTTTTTCACTGTAATGTGCAATGTTAGTTTTCCACCACACACAGTGTTTGACATTTAACACAAAATGCTCTACTTTGGTCTCATCTCATTTGAGCACCTCCTTCCACATGCTAGCTGTGTCCTGATCTGTCGATCTCTGCAGCTACTCCAGAGTGACCATAAGTCTCTCGGCTGCTTCTCTAATTGGGACTTTACTTGCTTGGGATGTCAGTTTAGATGGACAGCAATGTCTAGATAGGTTTGCAGTAGTGGCATATTCCTATTTTGGTTGATGGATTGAACAGTAAAGGCCAATTCAATTGGTACATTGACAGTGTGTGAATGTACTGTTCTAGAAAGGCTCTGAGGCTGAATATGTTGTTAACACTGCAATATGCTGCATAATAATAAATGCATAGGGCAGTAAATCCACCTTTGGATAAGGTAGGACTGTGAATGGATGGCCTTCTATGACCAGTGAGGATTCTCATTAATTCTTGGAACCATCCGGAGGACTTTATGCACACAGATATGACATTTCTGTAGTATAATAAAATTCACATATAAACACTAAAAACCTAAACAGGTGCAGTGATAGTGTAAAGAAAATTGTGCTTTTCCATCAATAATTCATAATAGTAATACACAAGCTGCACGCTCCAGGTTTACACAGTAAGGAGTTGGCTTCATGTTCCTTTATTTACTGTTTCAAGAATTAATGAGAATCCTCACTGGTGACTGAAAGCCGCCCACTCACAGTCCAAATACATCATCAAAAGCTGCTTCCTAATTAATACATAAAGGGAATAAAGAACATGGTGCAAGAATGACTTGACTGAGTAAAAGATTCCAAAAACTATTATAATATTAACAATAATGAGTTAGAAATCACTATTACATACATAAAATCCAGAAGGCAAACACCCAAGTAGCCCAGCCTGTGTTTCACCTGCTCCGTCTTCTTCCCGAGTCCTTTTGCTAATTTGAAGTCATTATACTGAGTATAAAAAATGTCCTTCAATTTCTTTTTTACTCCTGCAAATTATTACAGTACCATATCTGCATACTTTATTTCTTTTATATAAGTGAGGAAACTTGAAGATCTAGTTGGACTGTGAGTCGGAGGCCTCGTGTGACGAGGGAGGATTCTCATTTACTCATGAATAGTACGGAGGACTTGACTTCATGTTCCTATAGTCACCATTGAAGGTACTAGAGCACAACTTTTGTATTCTTCATATACAGTCACACAACAGCAGATACTGCATGCTGGTGGTTTCCAGACAGCACAATTAGAAATGCTTTTAAAAATTCTAAAAAGTAAATTGTTACTGGCATTGTGTGAAAGAAAGGACAGCAGCTGCCAAGGCAAACAGGATCATGGGGTGCATTAAAAGAGGTCTGGATACACATGATGAGAGCATTATACTGCCTCTGTACAAATCCCTAGTTAGACCGCACATGGAGTACTGTGTCCAGTTTTGGGCACCGGTGCTCAGGAAGGATATAATGGAACTAGAGAGAGTACAAAGGAGGGCAACAAAATTAATAAAGGGGATGGGAGAACTACAATACCCAGATAGATTAGCGAAATTAGGATTATTTAGTCTAGAAAAAAGACGACTGAGGGGCGATCTAATAACCATGTATAAGTATATAAGGGGACAATACAAATATCTCGCTGAGGATCTGTTTATACCAAGGAAGGTGACGGGCACAAGGGGGCATTCTTTGCGTCTGGAGGAGAGAAGGTTTTTCCACCAACATAGAAGAGGATTCTTTACTGTTAGGGCAGTGAGAATCTGGAATTGCTTGCCTGAGGAGGTGGTGATGGCGAACTCAGTCGAGGGTTTCAAGAGAGGCCTGGATGTCTTCCTGGAGCAGAACAATATTGTATCATACAATTATTAGGTTCTGTAGAAGGACGTAGATCTGGGGATTTATTATGATGGAATATAGGCTGAACTGGATGGACAAATGTCTTTTTTTGGCCTTACTAACTATGTTACTATGTTACTATGAATTGTTACGAAATTCCGAGGCTTGTTCCTTTAACATATATATCCAAACAAAAGATGCAAAAAAATCCCATACAAAAATAAATGACCTTTATTAGTAATATACCATAATACAAATGATAAAATGAATAAAATAGAAAATGGAATGTATGATATAAACATCCCACCTATCCAGACAATTAGTAATAGAATCAATAGCTATGCAGTGTATGAAAATCCAGGTATTAACTGACAGATAACCAAGTGGGCAAATGTCAATCAAGAAGAAAAAATATACAGTATATAAAGATGCAAAATAGTATATATATATGTCTAATAGTGGCAATAATGGCAAAGCTAAAGCATGAAATACAAATACATAAAATAATACAGAATAAAATAGTAATGTCCAATAATGACAAGATCAAGTAAGTAAGATTCAGAACAGCAGTAAATAGCAATAAAGACCTGTATAAGTCTGGGAGGATTAGTAAAAATGACCCTGACGTGCGTTTCACGTGAGCTTCTTCCAAGGGGTCCTTTAACATATAATATAGCTTCCCATGGCTGGATGTCCATTAGTTGGGGTCTCAGTCCTGCGCAGTCCATATTCACATTTAAATCAGTTGACACATGGTAAGGTTTTCATACTAAAGGTTAAGAATGTCCTGAATAGGGTCACCTTTATGTGGTGGGATGGTTTTTAGCTTTTTTTTTATATTCTCTATGTTATTTTCCTGCACTATTGCTATTTATTTATTAAACGCTAGTGCATGCCCTTATCATCTCCCGCCTCGACTACTGCAACCTCCTACTCTCTGGACTCCCCTCTAGCACTCTGGCACCACTCCAATCCATCCTACACTCTGCTGCCAGACTAATCTACCTGTCTCCCCGCTATTCCCCAGCCTCTCCCTTATGTCAAGCCCTTCACTGGCTTCCTATCGCCCAGAGACTCCAGTTCAAAACCCTCACACTGACATACAAAGCCATCCACAACCTGTCTCCTCCATACATCTGTGACATGGTCTCCCGGTACTTACCTACACACAATCTCCGATCCTCTCAAGACCTCCTTCTCTACTCCCCTCTTATCTCTTCTTCCCACAACCACATCCAAGACTTCTCCCGTGCTTCCCCCATACTCTGGAACTCTCTACCCCAACACATCAGACTCTCGTCTACCATAGAAACCTTCAAAAAGAACCTGAAGACTCACCTCTTCCGACAAGCCTAAAGCCTGCAGTGATCCTGAACTTACTGAACTGCCGCACAACCTGCCCTACCCTCTCCTAGTGTTTCATCACCCATCCCCTGCAGACTGTGAGCCCTCGCGGGCAGGTTCCTCCCTCCTTATGTACCCGTGTGCCTTGTTTTTTGCTCATGTTTAATATATTTGTCTATATTTGCCCCGTATTCACATGTAAAGCGCCATGGAATAAATGGCGCTATAAAAATGTATAATAATAATAATATTTACTTACTGCAGGATATTTGCTCACTTTATTTTTAGTTCTGTCTATTTAGTGGCCAGTGTGAACATGTGCCTATGCATTGCATGCATACCAACTTGTATTCCAGTTCATCTCTTTAGGTTTTTGTTCAACACCTATATAAGCCTGTGAGGATTAGGACAAATGACCCAGAGACCTGTTTCACTTCAGCTTCTTCCAGGGGTCCATTAACATATGGTATAGCTAAATGAAGCGCAAACAGTCTAATTAGTCTTCTTAGGTGGTGCTTTTTGGATCAAAGGCTCATTATGAACCTACTGATGATGAGCACTATCTTTCCATATTCAACAAGCTTGAATAAATATCCTACAGAATTTATTACACTTAAAAGCAATGCATAAAATAAATTAATCTGTACACATTTTATAGATTTTCTTTATTTCAGCATCTCCAGCAAACTTATCTTCACACAATATCTTGACGATGTGGGGCCTGGTAGGCATAAAAGACGCCAAGGATGCCGGGTCAAGGGTGCTGGGTACAGAATTACAGACCAGCTGCAACGGGGGCAGGTCACCGGACTGGAACAGCATAAATCAAAATTATATCCTTCTCTAGCAGCAGAGACTCTGAGATAGACTTTAGGGAGAGGGGTTGGTCCTAGGATATACACACACCACATTCAGACATGAGTTGGTGACTTCCATCCAAATCCCTGAAAAATGGGATTCAGACGTACCTCTAACTGAACGATTTATTACAATGAGACAAATGGCGTTCAAATGGATGCCGTTTATTGTCCCTTGTGGCCGTGTCTCTCGTTCAGGCCAGAACAAGAACACAGTTGACTGCAGTTTGGTGCGTGCTTGAACAGACGGACTCCGCCACAGGAAAGCACACATGGGGTTTCACTGTAATGGATGTCTGTCAAGGGCGCTTCTAAATCACATTTTTCAGGGATTCAAATGGAAGCCATTAAAACACTACAGATGGCATTGTGTACATAGTGTAATGTACAAGTGTATGGCCAGGTTGCCATTACAGTACTCTCTTCCAGATCTTAGCATCTCATTACCGCTTCTGCCCTTGCACACATAGCCTCTAAAAATATATCCACTATGCCTTTTATCCCATTTTCTTGGGCACTATACAGTATGAGCAATAAGGGAAAGGAAAAGTCAGCATGGCTCATCCTGGCAGACTTTAGCGTGTGGACACTCCCCAAAAATTAATGGACCGCGAGTAAAAATGCTGCTGGAACAAGGCTAAAAGACAAAAAGGTGAAGGTATGACTGCTAAAATCCCTTTCCAAAGCTTTGTAAAGTAGCAGGTATACCCTAAATGGAAAGAAAACGCATTTAAGGCCTCATTCAGACATCAGGGGTTTTTTTTACATATAGAAAAACGGTCCGAGTTTCATGTGTGATGTCTATCAGGAATGAAGTCAATTTTTAGCATTAATGAGAAAAAAATAAGTTTCTCCACCATTTCCTATCAGTCAGTGAAAAAAGGCCAGCACAAAAATGGCATGTGAGTGCTGTCCAATTTTTTTCACTGACCCAAAGACTTTCATTGTCGAGTTTTGATCCAACATTCAGATCAATATCTTACAAGTCTCGGTCCATCAAAAAAAATCTCAAACATGTGAACAGCCATAGACTGTCTTAGGTAAAAGCGGATTCTGTGAAAAAAAGGATAGCACTCTTACGTAGAAAATTGACGTGTGAATGAGCCCTAACCAAGAATAACACGTAACTCACAGACAAGCCATAACTGACAAAGGGAATAAAATTCTTAGAAGGAACACTTTGCCATTAACCTTTTTCTGACTACAAGATAAAATAAAATCAAATATGCCACTCACAAAGAGCTTAGATCTTATCTTAGGGCGGACAGATGGGGTGTTGATAGCGCTAGCATCTGAACATATTGGTATTATACATATTCTGCCATCAGACATGAAGATCATTAAGTGGAGCGAAACACTAAAGGTTGTGTTAATCAGCATTACGCCGGATCGTCGGCGTAGTGCTGGCGCTCTGCAGCCGGCTGCTTTGTGCTCAAATACCTGGTGGAACACAGTTATGGCAGCGTCTGATCCAGACAGAAAATCTCATTAGGAGGCAATAAACTCTGAGTTTCTGCAACAGGTGTTGACAAGAAGAAAGTGTAAAGGGAAAGAAAGGAAATTCACTGAACGTGAAGGAAATATGTTCAAATTACATCTTAGATACGCCGTCCCCAATCAGCCGATGCTGAGAAAAACCACAATTTTCCATTAATGGTGTTTGCAAAGTCCAAAGAATGCAAAGCTCTTAGATGCCGCGCAGTCTGGAGAAATCTTGCTCCGACAACCTTTATGTCGTTTCAAATGTCAGCTTGCAGAAACACCTTTTGAAAAGGACTTGGGTTTCTTGAGATGTTTTTAACTTTTTATTTTTCGAATGGAAGATTCAGATCCTTGTTTCAACCAGCAAAAACAATATTTCATGTCATGAGGATTCCTACATGTTATTACTATGAATATAAGGGTACACTCATCGATGTATATTAAATGGAAGAGTGCAAACCGATTAAAAAAAAAAAAATCACACTGCACTTGGACCAAGGTTATTCAATGAGGCAGTGCAGAGCTGCTATTTTTGTTCTCACTTATATTCGGTGTTTTTGGACAATTTACACCTGACATCAGCGCCAAGCACCTTACCCTGATTGCCAACGCACCAGAGCATCTGGAAGAACGCAGATGAGAAGAACGCAGAGGAAGCGCCAAACTTGGGAGCAGGAAAAGAAAGGAAACAGCAGCACTCACCGTTCCATAAAATAGCAAGGGGGAAGCAAGGGGGGAAGCAGGGAGGATGGACGACAAATTTCATTAAGACTTGGAGCATCTCATGAACCTACCTAGCCTGATGACATCAATTCACAGCTGTTTGCTTTACCTTTGCTGGTAAGCAAAAATAGGGGGGGGGGAGGGGAGGGGCAACATGACATTTATGTATATTAAGTTAAACAAGCATAAAAAGCTGTAGTATAAACTCCACGTGAAAGGCACTAAAGGTTGCAATTTTAATATATGTAGGGGTGCTGTGAAATTATATATCTGCAGGATATCTATCTACTGTATTCCATCTATTTATTATTATATATCTAATATATTTCTATCATTCATCTATATCTTTATATATGATTGCTTTATTATTTTTGTCAACTACCGTTTAAGTTTATATAGAGCATTTCAGTATGTAATAGACGATGTTAATAACTAAGGTTGATCGAATAGCTTTGGATAAGAGCTTATCCGAATAGCTACAGCGCTTACCGAATAGCTGCATCGGGAACCTGGATACCTGGAGCGCTCCCGATAATCGGCTGTTCGGCGCCGCAGCTACATCTGTCGTGGTTGTGTGGCAGTCACATGCACGGAGCGCCTGATTGTTGGGTTCTCCATTCATGTGTTGTGACAGTCAAACAGCAGCGACACATGCAGCTGCGGCCCCTAACAGCCGATTATCGGGAGCGCTCCAGGTATCCAGGTTCCCGATGCAGCTATTCGGTAAGTGCTGCAGCTATTCGGATAAGCTCTTATCCGAAGCTATTCGATCATCCCTATTAATAACGCATCGCACGCAGATGTGAGCCGAGAAAATAATTGTACACTCGCATTGCACTCGCATGACAAAAGGTAAACCATACGGATTCCACTTGTCCAACTTTTCTGGCTGAAAATGGGACAGATTTTGTATAAGCGAGTGTGGACAAACTCTCAATCAAATACTCATATTTCACATCAGGAATGGGTGTCACAGAGAAACGTACCGTGGTGGCCAACTTCATTATTTTTTCTTTTTCCGGACAAAAAAAAAAAAAAAAAATCAACAGCTAACAATTTGAATGACTGAATATCGATATGAGGACGTAAGCAGCATTTACTGTAGGCTGTGAAATAATGTAAATTACAGTGTTCCGTGCAAGGTTCTCCAGCATAAAAAAGCACAGCATATTGGAAAAAAAATAATTTTAGGTTCTATACTTTTAACTATTATAATTTATGTTTTTGTAGAAAAGATGACCTTTTAAGATCAGTGAACTTACATATTATATATGACTTGCAAAGCATGAGGATTTGTTTCATACACTCACATAACCAGCAGAAGTATCAGAACGCACTGCTGGTGTGCAGAATAATTATATCAAAATTCCATGCACACAAATATTTATTTGTGGTTATTGTCATTAGTTGCAAAGAATCGCCTATGAGAATTGGAGGTGCCTTTGCTGCCACCTAGTGCCCAAATCAAGCACAACAGCAGTGGCCGATGCACCGCGTGCAGTGGATTCTTCTTTGTGCATGTGCAACCTTTCAGTTTCTGGCTGCACAGTAACACAACCCATCGCAGTATAAAATGGTTTAGGTTTGTTTGTATGTTGAAGAAACAAATGTTCCTACCAGCTCACTGCTAGTTCATGCGATTTCAGTGTGTTGCTCAAACTGTATCCACTTGTCTTAAGGAGATGGTTACTCTTCCCTTTAATTTGAGCCAAAAGAGGATTCACCCTGTTGTCTGGCGGAAATTCAGAGTCCTGAAAAAATGAAAAATTAGAATCATGAATTTTAGTTTAAAGAATGTTTTCTAAGTAATATGAATCATAATATTTTTTTGATGTTGTACAATATTATGTAGGCCATAGTCATACCGCATCACATGGGGAGGCAAGACGGGCACAGCGTACATTGCTATTTTTCCTGTCAAAATCATGGAAACTAAAAACAATCCCTGAGTTACAGCTTTATAAGCCATTTTGAGACAGCAATTCAAAGAGGAAACCAAATTTGCTTTCTGCCACCAATTAAAGGGAATCTGTCAGTAGGTTTTTGCTATGTAATCTAAGGACAGCATGAGGTCGGGGTTAAAACATAGAATTCAATGATGTGTCACTTAACGAGCTGTGTGCTGTTGTTTACTTACGGTGAAGGTTTAACCACTAAGAAATTATCAATGCCAGGTCTGACTGCCAGTCTGACTCCGCCTCCTCCTGTGATAAGCAGCTCATTGTCTATCTACACAGAGCCTGGTGTGGGCGGGGCTAGCTTTCTCAGCTCTGCTGCATTACTAAATCTAAAAACTTTGATTGTGTCTCAACTGCCGCACCCAGTAAGCTAAATGATACATCACTGGATTCAGGGTCTCTTTGCTGACATTATGCTGTTCTTAGATGAGGAAACAAAAACACGCTGATAGATTGCCTTTAAGAGATATCAGTTTCTGGAAATACTGTACCTGAAGCAATATCCCAAGAATCACATGAAAACTTTGATAGGATTTTTCCAATTTACAGTAATTATGATTTCATTGTGAGATAATCTACTCTAAAATTACATAAAGCAAAAAAAGTTCAGAAAACAGATTTTAGAAAATGCTCCTTTTGCTGCTACCTTCCATGTTAAAGGTGCCCCCAGATGTTCCTTTGAAGCAAACACAGCAGGTCCACCTAATGTGTTCATTGCAGATGAGAGGAAGCTGTTGATTCTTCTTGGCTGGTCCTACATAATTACAGCCCCCACTGGCATTCAAGAAAATTCAGATGATCTGACCGAGGACCTGGGACCACCAGCCCTGGCACACGAGGTGGATATTCTGAGAATGGATCAAAAGCCAAACCAGGGGGCACAATGACGAGAATATAACTGCAAAATCTAAACACCAGAACATTTGTTGCACTGGATTCGAATTGAAACCTTCTGCATTGTGTGATCTAACAGAATAAATTAATATTAATACATGAAACTGTTTTTTGCCATGTTGGCAGTGGTTGCAATGGTTCACAACAGGTAAATTTCTTAAGTCTTCTTGAATATGTACAACTGTTACAAAAATGCACTTCATATGCTTGACAAGTATTAGTAAGGCAGATCGCACACAGCTAAATACACTCCTTAGCATTGAAACTGCAACACCAGAAAAGAAAAGTAATGGAAATATGGAAATCACAGGATCGATAGACATGTTAAAAAGGTTGGCCACTCTATTGATGGATAGGCCATTAATATGTGATGGGTGAAGGTGTTACATCCGGCACCTATGCCAATCAGCTGTTACCAGTGGGATTCAGAAGTTCTCAGATGCTGCCGAGACACTGCAGTTCCAGCATTTTTATAGCGGCTGGGGCCGGGCTCTGCAGATCCACCCCTTATTCTGCAGTACCTGGCAGCAGCCACAGTAAAAATGATGGAGCTGTAGTGATCCGCAGAATCGGAGAGCTTCCAGCCGCCGCTGGTAACAGCTGATCGGCAGGGTGTTCAGATGCTGATGGCCTATCCTAAGGATAAGAATAGGTCATCTATATATGTAGAGGCCAACCCTTCAATGATATGCAAGTGATGAAAAATTGGGACCAAAAATGTCAAAACATCTCGATTTATACCGTGTTGAGTACGAGCACCATGGAATTTGAAATAAAAATTAGAGGGGTCTAGATACTATACATTATGTCAGTCCACACCATAATACTCAACAAACAAGTTGCAACAGGGCCCCACCTACCCATAAATTCAGGCTTTGAAGAGAGGTATTCACATCTACCCCAAAATTCAGACTTCAGTCTTAGAGAGGTATTCACACTAGACACGTAGGACCCAACAGATCTAAGACCGCCTTGTCATTGGTTGCTGGGCATGCATGAATTGGCCAAATTATGTGCTAAGCGTCTCAGTTTTTCCTAGTATCCAGAAGCAGTATTGCTATTCATGTTTCATATATTTCATATTGACATGCTTTAGCACTACAGAGTGCAACTTTGTTTTTTATATATGGAGATGGCTGCTCCTAGTATGTACCTGTTCACACTAGCTTAGAAGTGCCAGCCAATCTATTGTCATCAGTCCACACCATAAGACCTCATTCAGACATCCATTTTAACGGCTACAGAATGGACCCACTATAACTTATGGTGCTATTCGCATGGCATGTTTATTATCATTATTATTATACATTTATATAGTGTCATTTATTCCATGGCGCTTTACATGTGAGAAGGGACAAATATAGACAAATACAATAAACATGAGCAATACAAGACACACACAAGTACAGAGTGAGGGAGGTCTCTGCCCGCGAGGGCTCACAGTCTACAGGGGATGGGTGAGGATACACTAGGAGAGGCAAGTTTTTCATGGACCGTGTGTCAATGCTAAACAAACAGAGATACAGTTAGGGCCAGAAATATTTGGACAGTGACACAATTTTCGCGAGTTGGGCTCTGCATGCCACCACATTGGATTTGAAATGAAACCTCTACAACAGAATTCAAGTGCAGATTGTAACGTTTAATTTGAAGAGACGCTCTCACAAATCACTTAACCATCTGCTCACTCTTTCGATCCTCCTTCTCCTAGTCGCTGGAGACATATCTCCAAACCCCGGCCCCCCATGTTATAGCCAGTCAAACCTCCCAATTGCTACACCCAGAAACCCCTCTAACCTTATTAATATTCCCTGCATGCCTGCTGTCTCTTTCAATTGTGCCCTTTGGAATTCTCGCTCTGTGTGTAATAAACTCTCCTTCATTCATGACTTCTTCCTTTCTAATTCTCTTAATCTCCTGGCTCTTACTGAAACCTGGATCCAGCAGTCAGACACCACCGCTGCTGCTGCTCTTTCATATGGTGGACTGCACTTTTCTCATACCCCAAGATCAGACAACAGAGCAGGTGGAGGCGTTGGTCTGCTCCTTTCACCCAAATGTACTTTCCAAGTTATCCCCCAAGTACCCTCACTTGTCTTCCCTTCCTTTGAGGTCCATGTGGTCAGACTCTACGTCCCCTTCTCCATGCGAGTGGCGGTGGTGTATCGTCCTCCCGGCCCCTCTCATCAGTTCCTGGATCACTTTGCCACCTGGCTTCCACACTTTCTCTCCTGTGACACCCCTACCCTTATCATGGGTGATTTCAACATCCCCATTGCCTCTCCCCTCTCCCCATCTGCTTCTCACCTTTATCTCTATCCTCCTCTTTTGGCCTCTCGCAGCATACTAACTCTCCAACACATGAAGATGGAAACTCCCTTGACTTGGTCTTCTCCCGACTTTGCTCAGTGGATGACTTCACAAACTCCCCTCTCCCGCTCTCTGACCACAACCTTCTTTCATTCTCTATCAAGAACTGCCATCCCGCTCAGGTCACCCCCACTTTCCACACCTATAGAAACATACAGGCCATTAACACCCAGAAACTTATGATGAACTTGCAGTCCTCATTGGCCCCTATTTCCTCCATCTTATGTCCTGATTCTGCATTGAAGCATTACAATGAAACCCTGCAAAGTGCTCTGGATGAAGCTGCTCCTCCTATACATAAAACAACTCGGCACAGACGGCAACAACCGTGGCACACGCTGCAAACACGTTTCCTGCAGCGGTGCTCCAGGTGCGCAGAACGTCTGTGGAGAAAATCTAATCTACCCGAAGATTTCATCCATTATAAGTTCATGCTAAAGACATACAATTCTGCCCTTCACCTCTCCAAACAAACCTACTTCAACACCCTCATCACCTCCCTGTCCAATAACCCTAAACGTCTCTTTGACACGTTCCAGTCCCTACTCAACCCAAGAGAGCAGGCCCCAACCACGGATCTCCGTGCTGACGATCTGGCCAATTACTTCAAAGAAAAAATTGACCACATTCGACAGGAAATCATCTCCCAATCTCTTCATACCATGCACTGTCCTCCCTCCCCCACTGCATCTAGTTCACTCTCTGACTTTGAAGCAGTTACAGAAGAAGAAGTAAGCAGGCTCCTTGCATCTTCGCGCCCGACCACTTGCACCAGTGACCCCATTCCGTCACATCTCCTCCAGTCCCTTTCCCCGGCTATCACCTCTCACCTAACAAAAATATTCAACCTTTCCCTCACTTCCGGTATTTTTCCCTCCTCATTTAAGCATGCCATCATACATCCATTACTTAAAAAACCATCCCTCGATCAAAACTGTGCCGCTAATTATAGACCTGTCTCTAATCTTCCCTTCATTTCTAAACTCCTCGAACGCCTGGTCCACTCCCGTCTTACCCGCTATCTCTCAGATAACTCTCTTCTCGACCCTCTTCAATCTGGCTTCCGCTCTTTACACTCTACTGAAACTGCCCTCATTAAAGTCTCTAATGACCTACTAACAGCTAAATCTAATGGTCACTACTCCATGCTAATTCTCTTGGATCTCTCTGCAGCATTTGACACTGTGGATCATCAGCTCCTCCTCACTATGCTCCGCTCCATCGGCCTCAAGGACACCGTTCTCTCCTGGTTCTCCTCCTATCTCTCTGACCGATCCTTCACTGTATGTTTTGCTGGTTCCTCCTCCTCTCACCTTCCCCTTACTGTTGGGGTTCCTCAAGGATCAGTCCTAGGCCCCCTACTCTTCTCGTTGTATACTGCCCCTATTGGACAAACAATCAGTAGATTTGGTTTCCAGTACCATCTCTATGCTGACGACACCCAATTATACACTTCTGCTCCCGATATCACACCGACCTTTTTAGAAAACACCAGTGATTGTCTTACCGCTGTCTCTAACATCATGTCCTCCCTCTATCTGAAACTAAACCTGTCAAAAACTGAACTCCTCGTGTTCTCTCCCTCTACTAACCTACCTTTGCCTGACATTGCCATCTCCGTGTGCGGTTCCACCATTACTCCAAAACAACATGCCCGCTGCCTTGGGGTCATCCTTGATTCTGACCTTTCATTCACCCCCTACATCCGATCACTGGCTCGCTCTTCTTACCTGCATCTCAAAAACATTTCTAGAATTCGCCCTTTTCTTAATTTCGACTCTGCAAAAACTCTGACTGTTTCACTTATTCATTCTCGTCTGGACTATTGTAACTCTCTACTAATCGGTCTCCCTCTTGCAAAACTCTCCCCGCTCCAATCTGTCCTGAATGCTGCAGCCAGGATCATATTCCTCACCAACCGTTACACCGATGCCTCTACCCTGTGCCAGTCATTACACTGGCTACCCATCCACTCCAGAATCCAGTACAAAACTACTACCCTCATCCACAAAGCACTCCATGGCTCAGCACCACCCTACATCTCCTCCCTGGTATCAGTCTACCACCCTACCCGTGCCCTCCGCTCCGCTAATGACCTCAGGTTAGCATCCTCAATAATCAGAACCTCCCACTCCCGTCTCCAAGACTTTACACGTGCTGCGCCGATTCTTTGGAATGCACTACCTAGGTTAATACGATTAATCCCCAATCCCCACAGTTTTAAGCGTGCCCTAAAAACTCATTTGTTCAGACTGGCCTACCGCCTCAATGCATTAACCTAACGATCCCTGTGTGGCCTATTTATAATAAAAAAAAAAAAAAAAAAAAAAAAAAAGTTCCTCGCATCATGTTCTCATACACTTTATGCAGTATTAGCCCTCTGTGTCTGTACTGCTACATACTTAGGCAGGTAACTGGTTCATGCAGCTTTACATGAACACCTGAGCCTTACACTATAGCTGGTCCGAATAACTAAAGCAATTGTTACCATCCACCTCTCGTGTCTCCCCTTTTCCCCATAGTTTGTAAGCTTGCGAGCAGGGCCCTCACTCCTCCTGGTATCTGTTTTGAACTGTATTTCTGTTATGCTGTAATGTTTATTGTCTGTACAAGTCCCCTCTATAATCTGTAAAGCGCTGCGGAATATGTTGGCGCTATATAAATAAAATTATTATTATTATATTATTATTATAAGGGTTGAACAAAAATATCTGATAGAAAATGTAGGAATTGTACACATTTCTTTACAAACACTCCACATTTTAGGAGGTCAAAAGTAATTGGACAAATAAACATAACCCAAACAAAATATTTTTATTTTCAATATTTTGTTGCAAATCCTTTGGAGGCAATCACTGCCTTAACCCTCCGTCACATACAATATTCGGACTAACGAGTTCACATACAATGTGCCTGTCAGGCGCCTGCTGGAAAAATACCTATAATATCTAATGTTTGCAATTTCAGTGCTCTAAAAGTGATCAGTGACCTTCATAGGGATGTAATAAAAGAGACTACACATAATCAGTTGCAAAAAAAAACATTTACTTAACATAAAACTAATAACTATCAAATACAAACTTTTCAAAACTCCCGCCAAATAGTCCCCAGTTCGACTCTCTCAAAAAAATGTACAAAGAAAATTTTTGAACACAAACTTAATTTTAAGGTACCTTAAGTACTATTAAAAACATATTCAATCAGAAGTAGATGCTGAGGTTTCCCCAGAAAAGTCACACTTGCAGAGCAAATAGCAAGAATTACACACCATTTTTGCATGTGTCAGGCAAATTGCTTTATGACATTTGAGACATTCATAATTTGAAAGCCTTCTGGTTCCGCTTTCCGTTTGGCAGGTGGTGCATCTCCTTCTTTTGTGAGGTGGTGCAGATGGTGACTTTTCACCATCATCTTCTGGGCGGAACCTTTTGAGCTGAACTTGAAGGCGAGAGGGGATACCGATTGTTTTCACGCTTCTCCTGCGTAGCTCTCCAAGTACTAGTTCATGGGCCAATTTTTTCAGATACCATCGTCTACGGAGTGGTTCAAGCTTGTTTTCAAGATAAATTACTTGTGAATTTATACCACCCAAATTCAACATAGCAAAAAATATGACCATTGGCCAGCGTTTGATGTTTCTGCTGACGTTGAAAGTGGAGCACATCTGATCTGCTGTATCCACACCCCCTTTGGTGGCATTGTAAAATGTAATTATCTCCGGTTTTTTTTCTGCCCCAGTTCCAGGATCGATGGCAGCATCATCATGAAGTGTTGATAGAAGAAGTACGATTTTTTTGGCATGTGGTACATAGGAAACCAAAGCCTTTCCATTATGGAATGCAAACATACTGCTGTACTGTTGTCTCTCTTTCACACTTACAAACTGTGGCGGCAATTCCCTTTTGTTTTTTCTTACAGTTCCCACATATGACAGCTTCTGAATTTTCAGATAATCAATCAGATAACAACTTGTAAACCAATTGTCAGCTGTAATATTGCGACCCGATCCAAATAAGGGTTCAGCCAGTCTTTTTACAACATCAATGGTTTGTTGCTCACACAGTAAGGACCTTCTGGTTGTTTTCCTGCATAAACTTCCAGGTTGTAAGTGTAGGTCTTACTGGCGTCAACAAGGGCATAAATTTTTATTCCATATTTGTTTGGCTTTGATGGAATATATTGACGAAAGGCACATCTACCACGAAAACCAGGGAGCATTTCGTCAATAGTGAGATTCTCTCCAGGGTAATAACTTTGTTTACAGTTTACAACAAATCTTTGAAATATATCACGAATTGGAGCAAGTCGGTCATGTGTTTTGCGTTCGGTTCGGGTAGTTCTGTCGTCAAACCGAAGGCAACGAATTAGAATCTTGAATCTGTTTATGGACATAACAAGGCTAAATTTTTCAACTCCATCCCCATCTTTACCCCAAAGTTCCTCCAAACTTTGTCTATTTGCCCTATAAGCTCCTGCAAGGTACAGTAATCCAAAAAAAGCACGCAGTTCTATTTCATCTGTGGGCTTGATGGTTCTGTTGCAGATTTACTTGTCCTTTATAATGTCTATATATTGGTTGGTATATGTGACAATAGAGTCCAGAATGTCATCTGTAAATATACTGTTCCACCATTCAACTGCAGTTTTTGCATTACGTGCAGTTCCTATTACTGCAGGAAGGTGAGTAATAATGTTTAAAGGTTCCCTACGTTTTTTCTGGAATGGCTTCTTGTTCCATTTAGTATTTTTATCTTTTCCAATATAATATGATCCAACTTCTTCATCCTCACCACTGTCACCATCTTGCTCTGTTTCAGAATCCAGGACACATTCTTTCACCTCATCATGAGAATCAATCTCACTTTCCTCTCCTAAATCCTCATTCAGTGTGAGGTCTCTATCATCTAACAGCGTGTTTGTTACTTCCTCAACATCAAGTTGTTTGGATAAATTGTACATTTTCCTCTCCATTTCAGCAGATAATCTGAAGCAAGAGAAGGAATATGTTAGGGAACTACTGTATATGCCTGAGCAGCACACTTTCTTTTATAAAATCTCCCTTATTTCTATGAAATATCCTCACATTTTGTGCTATACATTCATAAAACAAGCTAAATAAACTATTGTGATGAATAAAAACATAAAATACCAACCTTACTGAATGTGACGTATTCACATACAATGAGCCTGAGAGATCTGTGCAGCTATATCCTTCTCCCCTGAAGCTCTGAAATCCAACTGTGATATCAGGTTTCACAGACCTTCAAGAGACAGGAGACTACCTGGAGGGAGGGGGTTTCCTCACAATCTGGTGAGGAAGGAGAAATGAAAGTAAAAGAGAAGCGCCTGTCAGATCAGTTGTATGTGACGGAGGGTTAAATCTGGAACCCATGGACATCACCAAACGCTGGGTTTCCTCCTTCTTAATGCTTTGCCAGGCCTTAACAGCCGCAGCCTTCAGGTCTTGCTTGTTTGTGGGTCTTTCCGTCTTAAGTCTGGATTTCAGCAAGTGAAATGCATGCTCAATTGGGTTTAGATCTGGAGATTGACTTGGCCATTGCAGAATGTTCCACTTTTTGGCACTCATGAACTCCTGGGTAGCTTTGGCTGTATGCTTGGGGTCATTGTCCATCTGTACTATGAAGCGCCGTCCAATCAACTTTGCAGCATTTGGCTGAATCTGGGCTGAAAGTATATCCCGGTACACTTCAGAATTCATCCGGCTACTCTTGTCTGCTCTTATGTCATCAATAAACACAAGTGACCCAGTGCCATTGAAAGCCATGCATGCCCATGCCATCACGTTGCCTCCACCATGTTTTACAGAGGATGTGGTGTGCCTTGGATCATGTGCCGTTCCCTTTCTTCTCCAAACTTTTTTCTTCCCATCATTCTGGTACAGGTTGATCTTTGTCTCATCTGTCCATAGAATACTTTTCCAGAACTGAGCTGGCTTCTTGAGGTGTTTTTCTGCAAATTTAACTCTGGCCTGTCTATTTTTGGTATTGATGAATGGTTTGCATCTAGATGTGAACCCTTTGTATTTACTGTCATGGAGTCTTCTCTTTACTGTTGACTTAGAGACAGATACACCTACTTCACTGAGAGTGTTCTGGACTTCAGGTGATGTTGTGAACGGGTTCTTCTTCACCAAATTAAGTATGCGGCGATCATCCACCACTGTTGTCATCCGTGGACGCCCAGGCCTTTTTGAGTTCCCAAGCTCACCAGTCAATTCCTTTTTTCTCAGAATGTACCCAACTGTTGATTTTGCTACTCCAAGCATGTCTGCTATCTCTCTGATGGATTTTTTCTTTTTTTTCAGCCTCAGGATGTTCTGCTTCACCTCAATTGAGAGTTCCTTTGACCGCATGTTGTCTGCTCACAGCAACAGCTTCCAAATGCAAAACCACACACCTGGAATCCACCCCAGACCTTTTAACTACTTCATTGATTACAGGTTAATGAGGGAGACGCCTTCAGAGTTAATTGCAGCCCTTAGAGTCCATTGTCCAATTACTTTTGGTCCCTTGAAAAAGAGGACGCTATGCATTACAGAGCTATGATTCCTAAACCCTTTCTCCGATTTGGATGTGGAAACTATCATATTGCAGCTGGGAGTGTGCACTTTCGGCCCATATTAAAGGGAACCTGTCACCTGAATTTGGCGGGACTGGTTTTGGGTCATATGGGCGGAGTTTTTGGGTGTTTGATTCACCCTTTCCTTACCCGCTGGCTGCATGCTGGCTGCAATATTGGATTGAAGTTCATTCTCTGTCCTCCATAGTACACGCCTGCACAAGGCAAGATTGCTTTGCACAGGCGTGTACTATGGAGGACAGAGAATGAACTTCAATCCAATATTGCAGCCAGCATGCAGCCAGCGGGTAAGGAAAGGGTGAATCAAACACCCGAAAACTCCGCCCATATGACCCAAAACCAGTCCCGCCAAATTCAGGTGACAGAGTCCCTTTATATATATAATTGTATTTCTGAACATGTTTTTGTAAACAGCTAAAATAACAAAACTTGTGTCACTGTCCAAATATTTCTGGCCCTAACTGTATGTCTGTTTTTTCCAGCAGCACTGATGAAACGGGACAATATAAGCCTATGAGTCTATGCATAGCCAGTGTCGTACTGTGGTGCCAAGGGCCCACCATTAACATTAACTCCAGGGCCTCACTTTTCAAATACATGCAAATATGACTTTATCCTCATTTACAAATTTCTATAGCAACAAAGTGGGTTGATTGTTAAATAAGATGCTGCCTTTGTCTGTATACGGTGAATCAAGAATATTGTGCCAAGTACTGCTCATATAAGAAGGTGGTGGCCCACCGGAGGATTGTCCTGTTCTCCCGTAGGCCAGTCCGAGTCTGCGTACAGCACTTAGATGGCATCAGTGTACCAACTATGTGGTGTATGTATTTCACATTGCAAAAAGTATGACAAACTGTTTTATTTATTTATCCATTTGTGAAAAACATTGATTACGCCGATGGTAAAAATCGACACACAGATGACATATTGCAGCAAAACCCTAATGACACGGTACCATTTTTTCACGTATGTCTTTAAATGCGGATGTGTGAATGAGGCCTAATCCTGGGGGCAGAATTCATGTGCCAAGGCTGTAAGTGCTGGGATTTCTGCACTTGGCACTCATACTTGATGTTGTTTGAAAAATGTAGTTTCCATTTTCTCATTGTTTGCATATCATTAACATGTCTCCATCCTGTGATTTCCATATTTCCATGACTTTTCCTTCTTGCTGTTGCAATTTCACGGTTGAGAAATGTATATATCATTTATACTGCAATGCATTGCCAGCTCTGCTACATCTATATGTAATATTTAAGCCAACAAAATCTAGTACACCCAGTAGAGGAAACACTGGGTAATAGTAGAGAGAAATGAAATCCATTGACTGCCTCCCAACAATGAGTGTGCAGGTGCTGCCTCCTCCTAATCTACGTGTTATGGCGGTGGATTGGCTTCTTGCTGCTGTTTAATACTAGGTACGATGTGCTCCAGAATGTGTGCGCAGGGATTTTTACAACTGCAGTTAACGAACAAGCTGCAGTTTACAGAAGCTAATTAAAACAGATATCACAACAAAATGCTGCAGTTGTTTTAAGCCTCATTTGCATTCTTTCCCAATCTACCTTATTAACCTTCACTATTAACAGGTAAATGATTCCAGCAAACAGATCAGTCTGAACATTCTCCCATAAGTGACTGTGATAATAAGGCTTGTCATTTCTTTTTTTTTTTCAAGGTGTACGCGCCGTTCTCAGCATTACAAGAGCTCTGAACACCAAATGTTGTGATAAATTTTTATTCGGTGTATTACTTTTTCCTCCCCACTGATAGAATAACCTTGATGCATAATCTTCCCTTTTCATTAATCGGTACAGCATCAGATCCGTAATGATATAATTACCTGTTATTATCATAC
This sequence comes from Ranitomeya imitator, assembly GCF_032444005.1. Lineage (NCBI taxonomy): Eukaryota > Metazoa > Chordata > Amphibia > Anura > Dendrobatidae > Ranitomeya > Ranitomeya imitator. The sequence goes on from NC_091288.1 coordinate 67,083,340, forward strand.
TGCGCATTCATAATTCCTCACATATTGTTCCTGGGAGAGAGCGGCGCTGGTGTGCATTATAATTGCTCCGCTGTACACATATGCATACTTGTAGCACAGGGCCCCCGATTGGTACTAACACTTTCTCTGATACTCTCAATCAACCTTATTAATAAAAAATAGAATTAACAATGACGTAGCTTGTCTTATGCACAAATTGCAAATTGATGGCAAAGGAATCTAGAAATTGCTAGACGTCCTTCACCTCCAAGGCACTTTTCCCATCTGCCGCACACACAGGATTACATAACACTGGCACCCTCAGGTCCGCGCTTCGTTGCCGTCAAGAATTCCAGGCCATTTGCGTTCTTGCCCAGAATCCTAATTCCCCCAGCTTTGCAGGGATAAGCAGTGGATGTATGTTTTTATGGCGCCTAACCAAATAAAGTTCATGCTAAAGACATACAATTCTGCCCTTCACCTCTCCAAACAAACCTATTTCAACACCCTCATCACCTCCCTGTCCAATAACCCTAAACGTCTCTTTGACACGTTCCAGTCCCTACTCAACCCAAGAGAGCAGGCCCCAACCACGGATCTCCGCGCTGACGATCTGGCCAATTACTTCAAAGAAAAAATTGACCACATTCGACAGGAAATCATCTCCCAATCTCTTCATACCATGCACTGTCCTCCCTCCCCCACTGCATCTAGTTCACTCTCTGACTTTGAACCAGTTACAGAAGAAGAACTAAGCAAGCTCCTTGCATCCTCTCGCCCAACCACTTGCACCAGTGACCCCATTCCGTCACATCTCCTCCAGTCCCTTTCCCCGGCTGTCACCTCTCACCTAACAAAAATATTCAACCTTTCCCTCACTTCCGGTATTTTTCCCTCCTCATTTAAGCATGCCATCATACATCCATTACTTAAAAAACCATCCCTCGACCAAAACTGTGCCGCTAATTATAGACCTGTCTCTAATCTTCCCTTCATCTCTAAACTCCTCGAACGCCTGGTCCACTCCCGTCTTACCCGCTATCTCTCAGATAACTCTCTTCTAGACCCTCTTCAATCTGGCTTCCGCTCTTTACACTCTACTGAAACTGCCCTCACTAAAGTCTCTAATGACCTACTAACAGCTAAATCTAATGGTCACTACTCCATGCTTATTCTCTTGGATCTCTCTGCAGCATTCGATACTGTGGATCATCAGCTCCTCCTCACTATGCTCCGCTCCATCGGCCTCAAGGACACCGTTCTCTCCTGGTTCTCCTCTTATCTCTCTGACCGATCCTTCACTGTATGTTTTGCTGGTTCCTCCTCCTCTCACCTTCCCCTTACTGTTGGGGTTCCTCAAGGATCAGTCCTAGGCCCCCTTCTCTTCTCTTTGTATACTGCCCCTATTGGACAAACAATCAGTAGATTTGGTTTCCAGTACCATCTCTATGCTGATGGCACCCAATTATACACTTCTGCTCCTGATATCTCGCCTGCCTTATTAGAAAACACCAGTGATTGTCTTACCGCTGTCTCTAACATCATGTCCTCCCTCTATCTGAAACTAAACCTGTCAAAAACTGAACTCCTCGTGTTCTCTCCTTCTACTAACCTACCTTTGCCTGACATTGCCATCTCCGTGTGCGGTTCCACCATTACTCCAAAGCAACATGCCCGCTGCCTTGGGGTCATCCTTGATTCTGACCTTTCATTCACCCCCCACATCCGATCACTGGCTCGCTCTTCTTATCTGCATCTCAAAAACATTTCTAGAATTCGCCCTTTTCTTACTTTCAACTCTGCAAAAACTCTTACTGTTTCACTTATTCATTCTCGTCTGGACTATTGTAACTCTCTACTAATCGGCCTCCCTCTTACCAAACTCTCCCCGCTCCAATCTGTCCTGAATGCTGCTGCCAGGATCATATTCCTCACCAATCGGTACACCGATGCCTCTACCTTGTGCCAGTCCTTACACTGGTTACCCATCCACTCCAGAATCCAGTACAAAACTACTACCCTCATCCACAAAGCACTCCATGGCTCAGCACCACCCTATATCTGCTCTCTGGTCTCGGTCTACCACCCTACCCGTGCCCTCCGCTCCGCTAATGACCTCAGGTTAGCATCCTCAATAATCAGAACCTCCCACTCCCGTCTCCAAGACTTTACACGTGCTGCGCCGATTCTTTGGAATGCACTACCTAGGTTAATGCGATTAATCCCCAATCCCCACAGTTTTAAGCGTGCCCTAAAAACTCATTTGTTCAGACTGGCCTACCGCCTCAATGCATTAATGTAAGGATCCCTGTGTGGCCTATTTAAAAAAAAAAAAAATTGTTCTCATTCACTTTATGCAGTTAATAGCCCTCTGTGTCTGTACTGCTACATACTTAGGCAGTTAACTGGTTCATGCAGCTTTACATGAACACCCGATCCTTACACTATAGCCGGTCCGAATAACTAAAGCAATTGTTACCATCCACCTCTCGTGTCTCCCCTTTTCCTCATAGTTTGTAAGCTTGCGAGCAGGGCCCTCATTCCTCCTGGTATCTGTTTTGAACTGTATTCCTGTTATGCTGTAATGTCTATTGTCTGTGCAAGTCCCCTCTATAATTTGTAAAGCGCTGCGGAATATGTTGGCGCTATATAAATAAAAAATTATTATTATTATTAAAAAATTATTATTATTATAAAGCATGCCAATTTTTCCGGGTTGTAATCTGGGAGATTAATGCTTTAAGAGGCGCAATTTGAGCCACAATGTTTTTTTTTCTTTGCAGTAGCCATGCTTTTTTAGAGACTACATCTCTATCCCATGCCATCCTGAATGATCAAAAGGACAGTAAGGCACAAGGAGAGTTCCTCTTCTCTTCTGCTCCTCCATGCACAAGCTAGAATGTCAGATCCCAGCACGCTGTAGCAATGATTGACAGCGGTTTCGGGCAAGAACAAGGAAGATTTACAGGAGTGGTTCTCTTTCAATTAAATTTTTCCCCTGGTTGCAGTTTGCTCTAAAAAACAAACAAAAAAAGGAGTTGTACTCACCTTCTTCAGGGTCCACTGGCAAGTTTCCACCACTGTCCCCAGTGTTTGGCCCTGGCTGCAGCGCACATGTCACAGGACCTTGACAGAGCGGCACCAAATCAGAGAACTCAGTGGCTCTAGCAGTGCGTTCCTGTGTAGATGGCACAGCCCATTTACAGCTGCTGCACTCACTGACTGCTGCACTGGCAACATTACATCAGCAAAAGCATTTTACTCCCATTATCTGATCGACGAGCCTTACATTGCCAGTACGTCAGATACCTTGTTTGATAGAACATGTTGCGATAAGCACCATGATCAGCAGAGACATTGTATGTATATTCAAGTGGTAATGCTCAAAAGTCCATAAAGTGTAGAGGACCCCATACACATTAGATCAGGGGTCCCCAACTCCAGGCCTCAAGGGCCGCCAACAGTGCAGGTTTTCAGGATTTCTTTAGTATTGCATCGGTGGTAATGTGATCATCTGCACAGGTGATGATTCCAACCCCTGTGCAATACTAAGGAAATCCTGAAAACCTGCATTGTTGGCGGCCCTCGAGGCCTGGAGTTGGGGACCACTGCATTAGATTAATATTGGACAAACCCACTGATATCAATGGATCAGCCGACAGTCTAATGTGTAGTGAGTAGGATGCCGGCCGACTGATGATTGGTAGAGATAACAAACACATGTCCGATTTTGAACTGCTGATTGCATTTTACTCCTAGAGAACATGTGCCATGTTGCGGACTCAGACAGAAGAGGGTTCCTGTGCAAGAACAATATATGGGCCACATAGAGTCCATAAGTTTACCATAATGTGTAAGGCTGGTGGACTGTGCCGTCGCATTCCTGCTCCTGAAAACACCAATCGCATCATGTTTATTATGACAAGCGTCTTTGTGTGTAATGCGTCATGTGAATTGTATTGCATTGTGGTGCTTGTCTGTGTCATGTATAGGGTGTGATAAGTATTGTTAGTATTACATACAAAGAGTGTAGCAGTGTTGTAGGTAATGTGTAGTGTAAGATAAGTAATTTAGTGCAAGGAATTTCAGCACAGCGACAGACAGCAGGGTCAAAAGTAAAATGTTGTGACTAGAGATGGGCGGACACCTGTATGTTCAGGTCCATCCATCGGGTTCAGCCGAACAGTTACAAAAAATTTGGGTTCGGGTACCAGAACAGTACCCGGACCCAAACCCAGACCCCATTCACTTGAATGGGGGGCCCGAACATACAGTATTTGCCACACTGTCATGTGTATGACAGCACAGCAAACACCGCTTCTGAGTGGCAGTGAAATCATCCCCGCCGGTCAAAGAGCCGCGGTTCCCACACTGTCAAAAGACAGGGTGAGCGTTCAGCTGTGATCGGAGGTATAAAGCTTACCTCCGGTCACTGGTGTCAGCTGATTGGACTAGTGCTTCCATCATCCGACACCTGCTGCCGCTAATAACAGCAAGAGCAGGAGCGACTGATGGGTGTATTCATTTGCCGGCTCCTGCGCTGTAAATAATTTTTTTTAAAACGACGTGGGTTCCCCTGTATTTTTGACAACCAGCAAGGCAAAACTCACAGCTGGGGTCTGCAATCCTCAGCTGTCAGCTTCAACAAGGCTGCTTTTCAAGAATAGAGGGGTTCCCACGCTGTTTTTTTAAATTAAATAATTTAAAAAAATGGCTTGGGGTCCCCCCTATTTTTGACAACTAGCCTTGTTAAAACAGACAGCTGGGGGCTGGTATTCTTAGACTGTTAAGGGGCTATTGATATTGCCCCCCAGTCTAAAAATAGCAGCCCACAGCTGCCCAGAAAAGCCATATCTATTAGATGCACCAACTCTGGCACTTTACTCAGCTCTTCCCACTTGCCCTGTAGCAGTGGCCAATGGGGTTCATATTTGTGGGGTTGATGTCACCTTTGTATTGTCAGGTGACATCAAGCCCACGGCTTAGTAATGGAGAGGCGTCTATGAGACACCTATCCATTACTAATCCTATAGTTGTATGGTAAGTAAAGACACAGCCAGAATAAAGTCTTTTATTAGAAATAAAACAAAACAAACTTTTACTTTTTTATTTAAAAATAACAAACACAATTATACTCACGTAACGCCTATTCCACCGAAGCCCTTGTTCTCCAGTAGTAAAACAAAAATAAAAAGGCAATATCCCTCACCTATCCGTCGGTCTGTCCCACGCCGTAATCCATGTCTGGGAGAAAAACCATTTTCAACTTGGACGGTGCCAAGATGCGACCGTCCAGGCTGAGAACCACTGGTGACTGAACTACTGCGAGTGCAGCCTCAGTGGCCGGCGGTGACATCATCGAGGTTACCTCAGGTCACTGAGGTTGCGTTCCCTGCCACAAAGAACTGCCGTGATGTCAGTGAGATCCCCGCTAGCACCGTGCACATGACAGTGTGACAAACACCCGGTTTTTGGGCAGCCGAACCCGAACAGTAACACGGACTTCCTGGCTTAGTGATAGGGACAAGACTGTGCTTTCTGGATAAAGTTAGAGTTAGAGTTTGAATAGTAACAATTGTGCAGTGCTCTCAATGGGTGATCCATAGCTAGAAGAGACTGAAGAGAGGAATAGCAATATCCGAAAGAGTTACTGAAGAGACTGAGAGACCTTCCAGAAGGTGTTATAGGATAAAACGCCGAGTCACGAGAAACCTGAGAGCTTGCAAGTGATGAAGGTAACGGATCTAAAGAGGAGTGAGAGCGTAGGACTAATGGGGGTCCTAAGTGGTAGATCCATGGCATCCATAGTCATAGGACGCGGAACCGCTAAGCGCGTGGAGAGAAACTCGGTGGGTTATGGCGACATGGAGATGAAATAGATAAGCTGCAGAGCCCTGGAGTAGCCTATAGAGGAAAGGTACAGCTGGAATGAAAAGGATTCTCACTGTCAAGGAAACATGCTTATGACTGTGTACCCGCTATCCCTTGTACATAACCCTTATCAAGTTCAGTAAAGTCCCCATGTTTGAATGGAAGTCTCCTTTATTAATCTGTGGAATTCGTGGCCCTGGCCAGCCAACACCATAGGCTAAAGTGGGCCACCCAACACTAACACCAACACCCAGGCAGGATCCAATCTTTCATGTAAGGAGTGACAGGAGACTAGTGCCTCACCGGCAGCTACCGCTTGCACCGCATTACAAATGCACAATTCCTCCTGCTTTGAAGATGATACCCCAGCAGTCCAATGTGCGATCCCAATCACAGTGCTACAGTGATAAAAAAAACTGAAAGTTGTCCTTTTGTTTTTTGTCTGATCATCTGGCGCATTTTTCTGAGCTTCCTTGAGGACTCATCTGACAGATTTTTATCACTGCAGTTTTACGAAATTCATTTGCAAGAATGAACTTTATGTTCTTTCAAAATGTGCAAGTTTATTCCGCAGAGTGTTACTATGTACTATGCGCTCTGGGACATCATACATAATATAATTATTTAGGAAGTTATTTATGTACTTTATAAAGGGTCTTTTGGATTCTTCTCGCTTTCGAAACACAAAATGAGTATTTTAAAAGTGCTCCTCATGGCTTTGGGTTTAATACATCAATACACTGTGAAAAGTAACAACTATAAAATAAATAGCATTTTGTTAATACAAACTTTCTCTCTTTTTTCCCTTTTTTAAAACCATAGAATGAACTTCCTATTGACTTGTTTCATTCTTAAAGGGGTGTTATCAAGTTTAAAAAGTTATGACCTATCCACAGTTATCCACTTTCATTGGAGGTCTGAATTCTTAACGAAGCAGAGGTCAACCATACGCACTATCGCTCCATTCATTCATTAGATGATTGCCGAAGATTGCAGAGCACAGCGCTTGACTGATCTTCAGCACTACTATTAGACAGAATGGAGGGCAGAGGGCATGATCGAGCTCCGCTCCATTCAGTGGTGGTTCTCTGGAGCCACTGTTATTGGAATCCTTGGAAGCCAAGGACGTTGGCTCCCCAGTGATCAGAAAGTTATCTATTATACATTGGATAGGAGATAAATTTCAAACATGAGAACACCATTTTAACAAAAGAAACATACATACATACATACAGTGGGTACGGAAAGTATTCATACGCCTTTAAATGTTTCACTCTTTGTTTCATTGCAGCCATTTGGTAAATTCAAAAAAAGTTAATTTTTTCACATTAATGTATACTCTGAAAAAAAAACAGAAATGTAGAAATTTTTGCAAATTTAATAAAAAAGAAAAAATGAACTATCACATATCATGGGTGTCATGTAACACAGTCCATTATCCTCTATGGAGAGTGAAGAGTTGAAGAGGAGTAAGCAACAAGAAAGGAAGCAAACATAGGCAGACTGAAAAAAACATTGTGCAGAGCTTTGTAATAAGTGCTTTCCTTCTTATCAGAGCTTGATACAGATCAATATACTGTAGCTCAGCTCTGCTGTATAATGTCCTCCGTGTTGCTGCAGCTGGTCTCTGTAAGCTAAAAAGTGAAAGAAGAGCAGGAACCCCCTTCTCTGTGCTGTGCCGACAATGGGAAAAAAACCACTGCAGCTTATCTCACCCCCCAGGAGTGGATTGCAAATTACAGACAAAGCATGCATAGGGGAAAACTGGTGAAAATGCAGAATCTAAGATGCATAATGACCAGAAATTAAGTGTTTTATCTCATGTACACACACATCTTATTCTGAAATATTACTGTTATCTTTTAAGTTTATGACAAGATAGAGGAAATTGTGGATTTAGTCCACGCTGCCCATAATTGAATTAAACCACTGTTGTTTAACCCCTATCTGACCTCGGACGGGATAGTACGTCCGAGGTCAGATCCCCTGCTTTGATGCAGGGCTCCGCAGTGAGCCCGCATCAAAGCCGGGACATGCCAGCTGTTTTGAACAGATGACATGTGCCCGTAATAGGCGCGGGCAGAATCGCGATCTGCCCGCACCTATTAACTAGTTAAATGCCGCTGTCAAACGCAGACAGCGGCATTTAACTACCACTTCCGGCCGGGCGGCCGGAAATGACGTCATCGCCGACCCCCGTCACATTATCGGGGGTCGGCGATGCGTCAGGATGGTAACCATAGAGGTCCTAGAGTCCTCTATGGTTACTGATGACCGGTGGCTGTGAGCGCCACCCTGTGGTCAGCGCTCACAGCACACCTCCATTTCTGCTACATAGCAGCGATCAGCAGATCGCTGCTATGTAGCAGAGGCGATCGTGCTGTGCCTGCTTCTAGCCTCCCATGGAGGCTATTGAAGCATGGCAAAAGTAAAAAAAAAAAGTTAAAAAAAATGTGAAAAAAATAAAAAAAATATAAAAGTTTAAATCACCCCCCTTTCACCCCAATCAAAATAAATCAATTAAAAAAAATCAAATCTACACATATTTGGTATCGACGCGCTCAGAATCGCCCGATCTATTAATTAAAAAAAAGCATTAACCTGATCGCTAAACGGCGTAGCGAGAAAAAAATTCGAAACGCCAGAATTATGTTTTTTAGGTCGCCGCAACATTGCATTAAAATGCAATAACGGGCGATCAAAAGAACGTATATGCACCAAAATGCTATCATTAAAAATGTCATCTCGGCATGCAAAAAATAAGCCCTCAACCGACCCCAGATCACGAAAAATGGAGACGCTACAAGTATCGGAAAATGGCGCATTTTTTTTTTTTTTTTAGCAACGTTTGGAATTTTATCATCACAATATCATCACTTAGATAAAAAATAACCTAGTCATATTAGGTGTCTATGAACTCGTACTGACCTGGAGAATCACAATGGCAGGTCAGTTTTAGCATTTAGTGAACCTAGCAAAAAAGCCAAACAAAAAACAAGTGTGGGATTGCACTTATTTTGCAATTTCACCGCACTTGGAATTTTTTTCCCGTTTTCTAGTACACGACATGGTAAAACCAATGATGTCGTTCAAAAGTACAACTTGTCCCGCAAAAAATAAGCCCTCACATGGCCAAATTGACGGAAAAATAAAAAAGTTATGGCTCTGGGAAGGAGGGGAGTGAAAAACGAACACAGAAAAATGAAAAATCCCAAGGTCATGAAGGGGTTAATCCACAATATCCTCTATCTTGTCATATTGATACGGTCTCTTGCGGACCCGTGGATCTGCTGCAGCTGGAATCATCATTGAGATCTATATGCCTTACCAATAGATCTATCAGGTTAGTACAATTTGAATTGTATAAAATTTGTGTCCATCGAATAAGACCCTGTTGTGCTGATCTCTCCAACAGTTTATACCTTTTATCTTTAGGAAGAGTCCCTCAGTTGAAAATATCACTATGATTTAAGGGGGGAAGCTGTTGAAAATGCACAATATAAGTTGCATAATAACTAGAAATTAAAAAGTGTTATTCCTCATGTACACACAACATGTTATTCTGAAATGTTACTTGAATGCACAGTTACCTTTTAACTTTAGGAAGAGTCCCACAGTTGAAAATATCACTGATTTGATGTCTAGCTCAGAATAATATACTATAAGGGTAGAGTATAAGGCTGCACATGACGTCTTTTAACCCCTCTGTGACCTTAGACGTACTATCCCGTCGAGGTGCCCTGGGCTTATCTGACCCTGGACGGGATAGTACGTCATAGCCGATCAGCCGCGCTCACGGGGGGAGCGCGGCCGATCGCGGCCGGGTGTCAGCTGCTTATCGCAGCTGACATCCGGCACTATGTGCCAGGAGCGGTCACGGACCGCCCCCGGCACATTAACCCCTGGCACACCGCGATCAAACATGATCGCGATGTGCCGGCGGTGCAGGGAAGCACCGCGCAGGGAGGGGGCTCCCTGCGGGCTTCCCTGAGCCCCCCGCAGCAACGCGATGTGATCGCGTTGCTGCGAGGGTCTCACCTCCCTCCCTGCTCCCTCCAGCCCCGGATCCAAGATGGCCGCGGATCCGGGTCCTGCAGGGAGGGAGGTGGCTTCACAGAGCCTGCTCAGAGCAGGCACTGTGAAGGCTGCAGCGCTGCATGTCAGATCAGTGATCTGACAGAGTGCTGTGCAAACTGTCAGATCACTGATCTGTGATGTCCCCCCCTGGGACAAAGTAAAAAAGTTAAAAAAAATTTTTCCAAATGTGTAAAAAAAAATAAAAAAAAATATTCCAAAATAATGAAAAAAAAAAAAATATTATTCCCATAAATACATTTCTTCATCTAAATAAAAAAAAAACCCAATAAAAGTACACATATTTAGTATTGCCGCGTCCGTAACGACCCGAACTATAAAACTGTCCCACTAGTTAACCCCTTCAGTAAACAACGTAAGAAAAAAAAAAAAAAAAACGAGGCAAAAAACGCTTTATTATCATACCGCCGAACAAAAAGTGGAATAACACGCGATCAAAAGGACAGATATAAATATCCATGGTACCGCTGAAAGCGTCATATTGTCCCGCAAAAAACGAGCCACCATACAGCATCATCAGCAAAAAAATAAAAAAGTTATAGTCCTGAGAATAAAGCGATGCAAAAATAATTATTTTTTCTGTAAAATAGTTTTTATCGTATAAAAGCGCCAAACCATAAAAAAATGATATAAATGAGGTATCGCTGTAATCGTACTGACCCAAAGAATAAAACTGCTTTATCAATTTTACCAAACGCGGAACGGTATAAACGCCTCCCCCAATAGAAATTCATGGATAGCTGGTTTTTGGTCATTCTTCCTCACAAAAATCGGAATAAAAAGCGATCAAAAAATGTCACGTGCCCGAAAATGTTTTCAGTAAAAACGTCAACTCGTCCCGCAAAAAACAAGACCTCACATGACTCTGTGGACCAAAATATGGAAAAATTATAGCTCTCAAAATGTGGTATTGCAAAAAATATTTTTTGCAATAAAAAGCGTCTTTCAGTGTGTGACGGCTGCCAATCATAAAAATCCGCTAAAAAACTCGCTATAAAAGTAAATCAAACCCCCTTCATCACCCGCATAGTTAGGGAAAAATAAAAAAAAATGTATTTATTTCCATTTTCCCATTAGGGCTAGGGTTAGGGCTAGGGTTAGGGCTAGGGTTAGGGTTAGGGCTAGGGTTAGGGCTAGGGTTAGGGCTAGGGTTAGGGCTAGGGTTAGGGCTAGGATTAGGGCTAGGGTTAGGGCTAGGGTTAGGGTTGGGGCTACAGTTAGGGTTGGGGCTAAAGTTAGGGTTAGGGTTTAGATTACATTTACAGTTGGGAATAGGGTTGGGATTAGGGTTAGGGGTGTGTCAGGGTTAGAGGTGTGGTTAGGGTTACCGTTGGAATTAGGGTTAGGGGTGTGTTTAGATTAGGGTTTCAGTTATAATTGGGGGGTTTCCACTGTTTCGGCACATCAGGGGCTCTCCAAACACGACATGGCGTCCGATCTCAATTCCAGCCAATTCTGCGTTGAAAAAGTAAAACAGTGCTCCTTCCCTTCCGAGCTCTCCCGTGTGCCCAAACAGGGGTTTACCCTCACATATGGGGTATCAGCGTACTCAGGACAAATTGGACAACAACTTTTGTGGACCAATTTCTCCTGCTACCCTTGGGAAAATACAAAACTGGGGGCTAAAAATAATTTTTGTGGGAAAACAAAAAGATTTTTTATTTTCACGGCTCTGCGTTATAAACTGTAGTGAAACACTTGGGGGTTCAAAGTTCTCACAACACATCTAGATAAGTTCATTGAGGGGTCTAGTTTCCAATATGGGGTCACTTGTGGGGGGTTTCTACTGTTTAGGTACATTAGGGGCTCTGCAAACGCAATGTGACGCCTGCAGACCAATCCATCTAAGTCTGCATTCCAAATGATGCTCCTTCCCTTCCGAGCCCTCCCATGCGCCCAAACGGTGGTTTCCCCCCACATATCAGGTATCAGCGTACTCAGGACAAATTGGACAACAACATTTAGGGTCCAATTTCTCCTGCTAACCTTGGAAAAATACAAAACTGGGGGCTAAAAAATAATTTTTGTGGGAAAAAAATTTTGTTTTATTTTTATGGCTCTGCATTATAAACTTCTGTGAAGCCCTTGGTGGGTCAAAGTGCTCACCACACATCCAGATAAGTTCCTTAGGGGGTCTACTTTCCAAAATGGTGTCACTTGTGGGGGTTTCAATGTTTAGGCACATCAGTGGCTCTCCAAACGCAACATGGCGTCCCATCTCAATTCCTTTCAATTTTGCATTGAAAAGTCAAACGGCGCTCCTTCCCTTCCGAGCTCTCCCATGCGCCCAAACAGTGGTTTACTGCCACATATGGGGTATCAGCGTACTCAGGACAAATTGGACAACAACTTTTGAGGTCCAATTTCTTCTCTTACCCTTGGAAAAATAAAAAATTGGGGGCAAAAATATAATTTTTGTGAAAAAATATGATTTTTTATTTTTACGGTTCTGCATTATAAACTTCTGTGAAGCACTTGGTGGGTCAAAGTGCTCACCACACATCCAGATAAGTTCCTTAGGGGGTCTACTTTCCAAAATGGTGTCACTTGTGGGGGGTTTCAATGTTTAGGCACATCAGTGGCTCTCCAAACGCAACATGGCGTCCCATCTCAATTCCTGTCAATTTTGCATTGAAAAGTCAAACGGCGCTCCTTCCCTTCCGAGCTCTCCCATGCGCCCAAACAGTGGTTTACTGCCACATATGGGGTATCAGCGTACTCAGGACAAATTGGACAACAACTTTTGGGGTCCATTTTCTCCTGTTACCCTTGGTAAAATAAAACAAATTGGAGCTGAAGTAAATTTTTTGTGTAAAAAAGTTAAATGTTCATTTTTATTTAAACATTCAAAAAATTCCTATTAAACACCTGAAGGGTTAATAAACTTCTTGAATGTGGTTTTGAGCACCTTGAGGGGTGCAGTTTTTAGAATGGTGTCACACTTGGGCATTTTCTATCATATAGACCCCTCAAAATGACTTCAAATGAGACGTGGTCCCTAAAAAAAAATGGTGTTGTAAAAATGAGAAATTGCTGGTCAACTTTTAACCCTTATAACTCCCTAACAACAAAAAAATTTGGTTCCAAAATTATGCTGATGTAAAGGAGACATGTGGGAAATGTTACTTATTAAGTATTTTGTGTGACATATCTCTGTGATTTAATTGCATAAAAATTCAAAGTTTGAAAATTGCGAAATTTTCAAAATTTTCGCCAAATTTCCGTTTTTTTCACAAATAAACGCAGGTACTATCAAAGAAATTTTACCACTATCATGAAGTACAATATGTCACGAGAAAACAATGTCAGAATCACCAGGATCCGTTGAAGCGTTTCGGAGTTATAACCTCATAAAGGGACAGTGGTCAGAATTGTAAAAATTGGCCCGGTCATTGACGTGCAAACCACCCTTGGGGGTAAAGGGGTTAAACTCACTGAACCCACTGAGTAATAGAAGCAGAAGACACTTCAGAATAAAGTCAGTGATGTTTTAGCAGAGGTGTCTTTTTGGTCATTTTTTTTTTTGCATGTAGTTACCTTATTTTTTGCATGTATGCAAAAAATAGTGCTCGAAAAATAAAAGTGGTCAAGTAACTTTTAACCGCTTTGTGTCTTTACAAACATGAGGTGGTTAATAAAACAGCACAAAAGATGGAACAGCTGCACAGCAAGTCGCTTTTACTTTGCAATGCATATGTTCAATTTTTTTCACATTTACTTAGAGCTTTTTCAAGTGGGTAATGAAGCGTATTCGCCTGCAAAATACATTGTGCGCCTATACAGATACTTGGCACTACAGATTGTCAAACAAGGATGTGTGCTAAAAACAACAATAAGGTCATTTGGATTTTTAAAGCACAGTTTTGGCAATTTGTTTAGTTTTATGACATGGCGATTTTCCGTTTTTGTGCACTTTGGAGTTTTCCTCCTCTTCTTCCAAGACCCATAATTTTTTTATTTTTCTGTCGGTATAGCGGTATAAGGGCTTATATTTTAGGGGCTGAATTTTAGTTCTGTATGACTCAACTGTCATAAAAAAAAGTACTGGAAAACATGAAAGAATTCCAAGAGCAGTAAAAATAGTGAAGCAAAGAAATTCCACAGATGTTTTTTGAGTTTTAGGCTGTGTGCACATGTTGCTGATTTTTTGCGTTTTTTTCACGTTTTTTTCACTATAGAAACGCTATAAAACTGCAAAAACAGCATACATTAAGCATCCCATCATTTAGAATGAATTCCCCAATTTTTGTGCACATGATGCGTTTTTTTTTTCGCGAAAAAAACGCATCGTGGTAAAAAAACGCATATTCACTAATTTTGAGGATTTTTTGCGGATTTCCCACTATTTAATGCATTGGGAAATGTCCGGAAAAATTTGCAAAAAACGTACCAAAAATGCGGTAAAATCGAGCAAAAAAACGCATGCATATTTCTTGCAGAAAATTTCAGGTTTTTCGCAGGAAATTTCTGCAAGAAATCCTCAACGTGTGCACATACAATGAATGCTGTAACATTAAGGCTATGGTGAAAATGACCCGGCCATTTCAGTGTCCAGGTCAAGTCGCTCACAGTGATACCCAAAAAGTTTTTTAGTGGTAAAAAGCATTCAGAAGGCTGGAAAATAATAATAAAAAAAGCACTGTAACATTTATACTTTCATGTCAATGGAGCTGGACGAGGGCTTGTTTTTTGGGCATTGAGTTGTACTTTTTATTGATACCACTTTGGGGTAGATACAATGTTTCATTGAGCAGTGAATATGAACTGGTAATATGACCGCTGTGATACCAAATATGCTTTTTTATTTCTTTATTTTTAAATGTGGCAAAAAGATGGGCAGCTGAAAGTTTTAAATGTGATCTTTAGATTTTATTAAATGTAATGCTTAAAGCACCACTCCAGCATTTTGTTTTTTTTATATCATTGCTGGAGTGGTGCTTAAGATCCAAGTCCCCTGTCTGATACTCACCTTCTGGCGTTTTTACCTATTTTCGCCAATCGTTACTGCAATTTATAACCTGCTGGCTGCTCCAGTGTTTCATGGAAAGAACCAGAGGTCACTAATCAATGTAAGTCTATGAGAGCCTCGTTCTGGCTTTCATAGACTTACACTGAGAGCTGGTGACGTAGCTTCTGGGTTCTGGCCAGTTAGAAGTTGCTCTCACAAGATAGCGCTGCGGAACTGGACCGGTGCCAAAAAACAATGAAGATGCCGGAGGGCAAGTATATGACCGGGGGTAGGGGATTTACTCTTAAAGCACAACTTCGGAGGTGAAACAAAACCCTGCTGGAGCACAAACCTGTTGTTTGCGATTGGCAAAGGGTTTAAATGATTGAATAGCAGCAATTGGAACAAACTCCGATCGCTGCGCATGCCGGTTGTGCAACATAGCCATTATCTGCTGGGAAAGGTGCAGTCTCCGCTTCTGAATCAGCACTGTACATGGGAACCCCCCATAGGAAACACTTTTGTAATGTGATCACTGCAGCAATCATACCATGCTCCCTGCTGGATGTTGATGCCAGGAAACTGGTGCAGATGAGCTGTATTGATCTCAAAGGTGAGTGTAGGCTTCTGGGTTTTTTTTACACCACCAAAGGCCCATTAAACATTAATTAGAGGAGAACCCTTTTAATATATTTTGGTCACATCCATAGGCATTTTCTTTTCTTCTTTCCAATCTCAGTCCCTAAAGCAGTTGTCTCCCAAAGAAAACCCCATTCCATATGGCTTATTAAGGCATAACAATATCACAGAAAAGTCTCCCATATGGGATATCCCACTATGAACCAGAATGGAGCACTGCTCACAAAAAGGATCTCATTCAGATGGACCTTGACCCTACACATTTATACGTTTAGCACTGCTGCTTTGCAGCGCTGGTGTCCTAGGTTCAAATCCCACCGAGGAGAACATCTGCAAGGAGTTTGTATGTTCTCCCCAAGTTTGATGGGTTTCCTCCTGGTTCTTCAGTTTCCTCCCACACTCCAAAGACATACTGATAGGAATTTAGATTGTGAGCCTCTTTGGGGACAGTGATGATAATGTATGTAAAGCGCAGCAGAATATATAGTGCCATATCATAAAAGCAATGCATAATAATAATTATCAGATGATCAGGAGGCCATCTTCTTTCAACAAAATGGGTTATCTTCATTAAATGTAATCTCATGTAACAAGTCAGCTCAATTTTTCCTTCAGAGTAGTCAAAGTTGTGGCATATATAGTCTACATGAAGCAAAAACCATAGCTTTCTCTGCAAGCATAATATGGTACAAAGACTCAAAATTCCATTACTACTAGAAATGTAGTATAAAACTTACTTTTCTTGGGGATACTGTTAACCAAAGTAAGCAGAAACAATGATAACCCAATCTACGTGAACAAGTCATAGTTAACTTAGGAAATACATTTCCCAACATTGAAATTCAATGAATGTGTGTCAATAGTAATACCGTTTTCCATGCAATGGCTCAATACTTTGTTCATGAATTATTTAGCGTGTATAACAAAGAAGCAGTAATGAGAAGCCGAGCTGCCATCAGATAAATCTTAAACAGTGATGTCATACGTCAGAGGTCTGAAAGTCATGAATGGGTGCCCAAGAAGCCAAATGCAGCACAACCTGCATTTCTTGCAAATCACTAGTGTTATTCAACGGCCTTCATGAGCTACACATCAATTGCAATTTGCATTATGGAAGTTGGAAGAAATGCAATTTTACCCATGCAGGGTTATAACTGATCAATATATAACCATGTCACTGGACAAGAATAAAAATATACTTTTTCGGAATGACTATACACAACCTGCACTAAAGATTTATCGTGACATGCTGAAAATTCTAGAATTGGGGAATGGATGGATACAAAGAACACTGAAATTGATTCAGTTCTTTGTCTTGCACTCTTTCAACACACCAAGACAAAGTAGACTGATGAACCAAAATGGTATTTCTAAGTCATTATTTATGGCTCAGTAACTGTATAATTGCAGAGGTGGGAAAAAACCTACGCTCATTTCCAACAGTTCTAATGCAAAAGGATGCAACAAATGAAATATGAAGCTATTAACTAAAAGAATGACTGCTTATTTCCACAGGTCACAGCAACGGTTTCTAGCTAAAAGGCAGAGGTAAAATTATGGACAATACAAGGCCATATAGAAGGTTAAATGAAGAAGAAACTGATGGATCGACTTCTTGGAGGGCAGCAAGTCACTCAGATGTTTTTCAAAGTGACCCTAGCCATTCCATATTAAATTTGACTATACATATTTAATGTATTGTCACTAATACCTAATGGTCTTCATTCTGCTGGCTTCTGCCTACATATCCGAGATTGGTGCATATCTCCAGGTATGTTGCAGATACTGAAATTCTAATCTAAGTGGGCTTCATGAGACTTTGCCAAAGGCACTTCAGAAACATATGTTCTATATTGACTTGAGCACAGTTTTGAAGGATCTCAGCATGGAGGTTGTTCCAAACAGCTTGGAGAACTAACCACAGATCTTCTGTAGATATAGGGTTTTGAATTCCTTCTGTCTTCTCATGTAGTCCATTATGGATCAGATTTGTACAATCCAACATCCACACAAGTGCACCAAAACACAGTTGACCACGTCTTGGTGCTCGCCTAAAAAAACCTATATGGGTGAATATTATGTCCAACAGAGCACACAGTAACTGCAACTTCGTCATTACAGTCAATTACCACGTCAGAACATACGGTGCAGATGTAGTCATTTTGAAATTACAAAGATATCACAATGGATAAAGATATCCAGGCAGAAAGTAGTGGAATATACCTCCTAATAATACAAATTCAATGGTTTAATTGTGCTATGAAGTAAAGGGGTAGAACGAAATCCAAATTAAGGTTCATTCTAAATCCCAACCTATTTCATGCCATAATCTAAACTATTCTCTAATATACTTGAATTAAAAATTCCCTATCCTTCTGTAACTACACTAACTGCTTTCCTTCTCTACTTCCTTTTTAGTGCAGCTTCATTTGAGAATCCTACTCAAGCGAAGCGTCATGCGGGAAGAGGCTGAGGTCACTGCCGCAGCCTCTGCCTCCTCGCTGAAACAAAGCATCATCAGTGACACTCGTTTCAGGGACTGGGTTAGTCCTGGTGCGATGTGCACTGAGTGATGTGCACAATGACAGAGCGCTCTCTCCCTGGCTAAGATCAACAGTAACAAGCCAGCAACAGAGCACACTGTCAGTGCACTTTGTCAAATACCTGGTGTGCAAAGACCAGTGCCGTTCCTGTAAGTGACATCACGAGGCTAGTGCTGGTCTCTGCAGTATTTGTCGGGAAATGCACATTAACAGTGCAATCTGTTGCTGGCTCATTACTGCTAATCTGAACTGGCGAGAGCGTGCGCTGTCATTGTGCACATCACACAGTGCACATTACGCAGGGACTAGTCCAGCCCCTGAAAGGAGTGTTACAGATGATGCTTCAGCAGTGACTGCAGTCTCTACACCCTGATGACGCTTCCTTTCAGTATCCAGAATGCACTGGGATTCACAAGCAAAGCAAAATGGAAGTAGAATAAAAAGGAAAGCAGTTACATAGATAGTTTGGGAAGGGTAGAACATTTTTAATTCAAGTATATTAAAAAATAGTTTAGACTATGGCATGAGATAGATAGGGATTTAGAATGAAAATAATTTGGAATTCAGATCACCCCTTTAACTCTTTGTGTTGTGATATCTTTCTTGTGTGTCAGTTTAGGAATAGCTACAAGTGTAGTTCTTTTGTGAGATTGTACCAAATGGTTTAAGGTTTGCTTCTTAAAGGTATCACTAAGCATATGGAATCCATAACCCTCTCTCCGTATCACCAGTTTGTTCCCTATGTACATGGGCAGCACGGTGGCTCAGTGGATAGCACAGCAGCCTTGCAGCGCTGGGGTCCTGGGTTCTAATCTCACCTTGGACAACATCTGCAAAGAGTTTGTATGTTCTCCCCGTGTTTGTGTGGGTTTCCTCCAGGTACTCCGGTTTCCTCCCACATTCCAAAGACATACTGATAGGGAATTTAGATTGTGAGCCCCATCGGGGACAGCGATGATAATGTGTGCAAAACTGTAAAGCGCTGCGGAATATGTTAGCGCTATATAAAAATAAAGATTATTATTATGTAATACTTTTGGTGCGTACTCACCATGGCTTACCGGAAACACACAAAAAGAAATATTGTTTTGGACATATCATTTTGGTATCACTGAGCATATGGAATCCATAACCATATCACCAGTTTGTTCCCTATGTAATACTTTTGGTGCATACTCACCATGGCTTTCCAGAAACACACAAAAAGAAATATTGTTTTGGACATACTTTGACACAGTCAACCAGCTATCACAATTTGGACCTTCTCAAATTCGCACAGATTACACTATTCCTGCCATTTTTCCTGCTTTCAGCACAACAGCTTCAAGCAACTGGCAGTATACCTGCTGCCTAGTATTAATCAGTGTGATTCACTTTCCTTTTTAATGCTCTGGCTGATCAGTACATATTTCGACAAACATCTTTACAGTATACATTACCTAAATACTATCTTTCTCTATGCAAAACATACACATACATCATTTACATTGTCTTGAAAGATGTTGGAAACTAAGACCATGCAAATATATTCCTAGATCAGCTTATTCATCTGTTTTTCACTGGTTTATTCTTTATACATGTGCATAATTCTCATACAAAATTCAATTTATCTGCCGATTGCTATACAGTATAACATCAATTTCATGTCACACTCCCACAGAGAGCTCGGTGTCCCATCTCAAGCAGCAGCATGTGTTGGCAACATTTCCTTCTATAGGAATTATTTTCTTAACGCCATCTTGGCAGCAAAGATGGAGCAATACTGTACATATCTCAATGGGCGAGAGAGGATTAACTGAAATGGAAAATTACATTTTTAATCATGTCCACTGGACAATTACCTGACCACGATTATTAAAAGTCACTTTTCAGTTTGTCTGAATTTCAATATTCTTATTTTTAATCTATTTCTCTGTTTTTAAACAGATAAGACAAAATATAGGAAGATATCTGTGAGATCCAAGGTGATTTCCTTAAAGAGGCTGTCCACTACTTGGATCAAAATGTTTGCCCCCCATAAAATAATAAAGCCTATACTCACCTCCCATGCTGGCGCCATTCCCGCAGGTTTGGCACTTGCGGTCTTGAGGCTTCAATGCTGCTGTTGCGACACGTGGCGCTGGCGCCCAATCAGTGCTGGTATCACTGTCCCAACCATCGGACAAATCGAATATAAAGAGGAAGTCCGGACTGCAGCTAATCTCAAGCTTCCTCTTCATGCTCGATTCGACAGTAGGCGGGGACAGATGCCAGCATCATATGTCACAACAACCATGTGGGAGCCTTTTGAGATGGCGTGCCGACACTGTGGGAATGGCACCAGCACGGGAGGTAAATATAAGCTTTATTATTTTATGAGGGTCAAGCAAGGTGTATGAGAAGAAGTTGTCCAAGTAGTGGACAAATCCTATAAGTATGTAATCCAACACTTGTACAGTATATATAAAACTCTTATTTATTCAAATTGGGGTAATAGGGGTAACATCTCTCCTTGCTGAGAGTGACATGCCTACCATGCCAGTGTAAGGAGACAAATAGGCGATGCAATACTCCTTTGGGAAATTAAATATGCAAATAACGTCCTCAGAGAAAAAGAGGAACAGATTTCTAGTGCTACCTATTGGAAATAGCGATCCTAAAAGTCAATATCAACTCTTTAACGAGCCTTGTCACATGACTTAGAATAAAAGCCAAACCAGAATCTTAAAGTCATTTCAAGTGAACAGACTACAGTAAAATAGTATTATGTCACTGTAGTTCATTCACTTGAAATGTATTTTATATTTGAATAATGAAGATTTTAATATTTACAAGTGAGGGACCTTGAAGAGACCACATTGGATCTCATAGATTTCTTCCACAGCTCACCTGCAGGCCAGTAGGTTCCCTGCAGCTTGTTCATACTGGATGCGTATTGGAATGCTATCTTTGTCTTTTTATGTAAAATCAAAATATACACAGCAAAATTGAGGTTTACAGGTAACCAATTAATTGCTTTAACTTCCCATTCCACATCACTGGTCTATATGGTCTGAACTGGATGACCAGTTTTGTTACTAAAAACTAAATTATATTGAGGATATTCTAAGCTGTGAACTGCTAAACCGGAGTGTATGGTGGGAAGATTGCCCTGGGCATGAATTGTGGTCTTTTCTGCAGTAGGATTCCTATGTAGAGGTGTCCACAATGATCACAGTTTGTTGGTGGCGGTGGCTTGGCTAGAAACAGATTTGAGGGTCATGGCCAAGAGATCATATAGAATGTGAAAAATTCGAGAGGAGATGGAAGCAAAGACAAGAAGGGAGCTAAAGGTCTGAGTCAACAGTAGAACTGCATGTATCAAGAGACAAGGCAAGTTCAAGGTCAAGATCAGAATCAACACCAAAGACTATTAACACACAGGAACATTAACCAGGAAAGGATGAGTCTTGAACATCAGGTAATGCTTACCAGGACTGTTTCTATTTAGAAGGCTGTCAGATCGGGCATTATGTTAGGATACATAGGCTGCAGAGGATCATGAGCAGAGGCCCAAACCACCAGAGACAACAGTGAAGATCGGAAACCAGAAAGAGAAGAAGGACGCAGCTGCCAACCAAACACTGTGCTTGAGCCTTGCAAGTAAATCAATTTTTTTATCAAATAAATGATTTTGGTGGTTTGAAATCCCCTCTTCTGTCACTAAAGAATCTAAAACTGCAGCAAATATTTATTCTTTGTGCTTTACATAGCAGCTATATTTTTTAAGTTATGAACACTCATTCCAAGCTATGACGTGTTATATTCAGCAATGGGGTAAGTAAAACTTCCAGCATCCAGATCTTCATAAAAAATATATTTATTGTAGAATGCATCAAAAAAGTTGTAAGACCAAAGACCAAGTAGTTATGAACAAGTTACAAGCAAACACATTTCGGACTTCTGTCCCAAGTCATTGCAATAGGGAAAGATTTAACAAAAAACAAACAGAAAAAAACTGTCACAGGGCTACCGCGACAGAGAGGTTCCAGAGAACCGCAGCGCTCTGGGTCTCGTTCACACACAGTGAACAGAAGCTCTTCACCTGTATTCTGACCTGGCTGCTTTGTGCCAGCAGTGCAGGAGTTAACCTTATTGCTGAGTTGCTGAGAGCTGGGTCTCTGTTATGATCTGGTGGTTTAGGAACAACATGAGACAAGCTCTGAAGGAGGTGGTATCTGTACTGACCGCAAACCCTGAACCTAGCAGCGCAACTAAAAATAGCCGTGGGGGGTACCTGACGCTCCCTAGACCCCTCGACACAGCCTAAGATCTAACTTCCCCTAAAGATGGAAACAGGAAACCTATCTTGCCTCAGAGAAAATCCCCAAAGGAAAGATAGCCCCCCACAAATATTGACGATGAGAGGAGGGGAAAATAACATATGCAGAAATGAAATCAGATTTTAGCACAGGAGGCCAGTCTAGCTTGATAGACAGGACAGGAAAGGATACTGTGCGGTCAGTATAAAAACTACAGAAACAATCCACACAGAGTTTACAAAATCTCCACACCTGACTAAAGGTGTGGAGGGTAAATCTGCTTCCCAGAGCTTCCAGCTAACAGAAAAAATCCATACTGACAACTGGACAAATATAGAATGCACAGAACAATAAGTCCACAACATGTGGACTGAAATGAGCAAAGCCAGAACTTATCTTTGCAGAACTGGTCAGGAAACCAGGAGAATCCAAGCAGAGATGTGAATCCAGCTAGGAACATTGACAAGTGGCACAGGCTGAATAAAGAGCCAGACTTAAATAGCGGACAATAAGTGGAGGCAGCTGATGACAGCTAACTCCAAGGAGCAGCCATACCACTAGAAACCACAAGAGGGAGCCCAAGAGCAGAACTCACAAAAGTGCCACTTACACCCACCGGAGGGAATTCACAACAGTACCCCCCCTTGAGGAGGGGTCACCGAACCCTCACCAAAGCCCCCAGGCCGATCAGGACGAGCCAAGTGAAAAGCACGAACCAAATCGGTAGCATGAACATTGGAGGCAACAACCCAAGAATTATCCTCCTGGCCATAACCCTTCCACTTGATAAGATACTGAAGCCTCCGCCTCGAAAAACGAGAATCCAAAATGTTCTCAACCTCATATTCCAACTCTCCCTCAACCAACACCGGGGCAGGAGGGCCAACCGAGGGAACAATGGGCACCACATATCTCCGCAACAAAGATCTATGGAAAACATTATGAATAGCAAAAGAGGCAGGAAGAGCAAAACGAAAAGACACCGGATTAATTATTTCAGAAATTTTATAAGGACCAATAAACCGAGGCTTAAACTTAGGAGAAGAAACCTTCATAGGAACATGACGAGAAGACAACCAAACCAAATCCCCCACATGAAGCCGGGGACCAACACGCCGACGGCGGTTAGCAAAACGTTGAGCCCTTTCCTGAGACAACATTAAATTGTCCACCACATGAGTCCAAATCTGCTGCAGCCTGTCCACCACAGAATTAACACCAGGACAATCAGAAGGCTCAACCTGCCCAGAAGAAAAACGAGGATGAAAACCAAAATTACAAAAGAAAGGTGAAACCAAAGTAGCCGAACTAGCCCGATTATTAAGGGCAAACTCGGCCAACGGCAAGAAAGACACCCAATCATCCTGATCAGCAGACACAAAGCATCTCAAATAGGTCTCCAAGGTCTGATTAGTTCGCTCAGTTTGGCCATTAGTCTGAGGATGAAACGCCGAAGAAAAAGACAAATCAATGCCCATCCTAGCACAAAAGGCCCGCCAAAATCTAGAGACAAACTGAGAACCTCTGTCAGACACAATATTCTCCGGAATGCCATGCAAACGAACCACATGCTGAAAAAACAATGGAACCAGATCTGAGGAGGAAGGCAACTTAGGCAAAGGTACCAGATGGACCATTTTAGAGAACCGGTCACAAACAACTCAGATAACAGACATCTTCTGGGAAACAGGACGATC
This sequence comes from Ranitomeya imitator, assembly GCF_032444005.1. NCBI lineage: Eukaryota > Metazoa > Chordata > Amphibia > Anura > Dendrobatidae > Ranitomeya > Ranitomeya imitator. The sequence continues at coordinate 67,107,392 of NC_091288.1, forward strand.
CAAAATAAAATCCATGGAAATATGCGTCCAGGGCCTCTCAGGGACTGGCAAAAACAAAAGCAACCCACTAGCGCGGGAACAGCAAGGCTTGGCCCGGGCGCAAGTCCCACAGGACTGCACAAAAGCACGCACATCGTGAGACAAGGAAGGCCACCAAAAGGACCTAGCAACCAAATATCTGGTACCAAAAATCCCAGGATGACCAGCCAACACTGAACAATGAACCTCAGAAATTACCTTACTTGTCCATCTATAAGGAACAAACAGCTTCCCCACTGGACAGCGGTCAGGCCTATCAGCCTGAAATTCCTGAAGCACCCGCCGCAAATCAGGGGAGACAGCAGAAAGAATCGCCCCCTCCTTAAGAATGCCAACCGGCTCCAGGACTCCGGGAGAATCAGGAGAAAAACTCCTAGAGAGGGCATCAGCCTTAACATTCTTAGATGCCGGAAGATACAAGACCACAAAATCAAAATGGGAGAAAAACAGGGACCATCGAGCCTGTCTAGGATTCAGCCGCTTGGCCGACTCGAGGTAAATCAGATTCTTATGATCGGTCAGGACCACAACACGGTGTTTAGCTCCCTCAAGCCAATGTCGCCACTCCTCAAACGCCCACTTCATAGCCAACAACTCCCGATTGCCGACATCATAATTGCGTTCCGCAGGCGAAAACTTTCTGGAAAAAAAAGCACACGGTTTCATCAAAGAGCCATGAGACTCCGTCTGAGACAAAAAGGCCCCTGCCCCAATCTCAGAAGCGTTGACCTCAACCTGAAAAGGAAGAGAAACATCCGGTTGACGCAATGCAGGGGCAGAAGTTAATCGGCGTTTAAGCTCCTGAAAGGCAGAAACAGCCGCGGAGGACCAATTCGTCACATCAGCGCCTTTCTTCGTCAAATCAGTAAGAGGCTTAACCACACTGGAAAAGTTGGCAATGAAACGGCGATAGAAATTAGAAAAGCCCCAAAATTTTTGAAGTCCCTTCACAGATGTGGGTTGGATCCAGTCATGAATAGCTTGGACCTTAACAGGATCCATTTCTATAGACGAGGGAGAAAAAATAAAACCCAAAAAAGAGACCTTCTGAACTCCGAATAGGCACTTAGACCCCTTCACAAATAAAGCATTATCACGAAGGATCTGGAACACCATCCTGACCTGCTTCACATGAGACTCCCAATCATTGGAAAAAATCAAAATATCATCCAAATATACGACCATGAATTTATCAAGATAATTGCGGAAAATATCATGCATGAAAGACTGGAACACAGATGGAGCATTAGAGAGCCCAAATGGCATCACAAGGTATTCAAAATGGCCTTCGGGCGTATTAAATGCAGTTTTCCATTCGTCACCCTGTTTAATACGAACAAGATTATATGCCCCTCGGAGGTCAATCTTAGTAAACCAACTAGCCCCCTTAATCTGAGCAAACAAATCAGTAAGCAGAGGCAAGGGGTATTGGAATTTAACCGTGATCTTATTAAGAAGACGATAATCAATACAGGGTCTCAAGGAGCCATCCTTCTTAGCAACAAAAAAGAAACCCGCTCCCAATGGTGACGAAGAGGGCCGAATATGCCCTTTCTCCAAAGATTCCTTAACATAGCTCCGCATGGCGGCATGCTCTGGCACAGACATATTGAAAAGTCGGCCCTTAGGGAACTTACAACCAGGAATCAAGTTAATAGCACAATCACAGTCCCTATGTGGAGGAAGGGAACTGGACTTGGGCTCATCAAATACATCCTGGAAATCTGACAAAAACTCAGGGACCTCAGAAGAGGGGGAAGAGGAAATTGACATCAAAGGAACGTCACTATGTACTCCTCGACAACCCCAACTAGTCACTGACATAGTTTTCCAATCCAGCACCGGATTATGTTCCTGTAACCATGGAAATCCCAGCACAACAACATCATGCAGGTTATGCAACACCAGAAAACGGCAATCTTTCTGATGTGCAGGAGCCATGTACATAGTCATCTGTGTCCAGTACTGAGGTTTATCCTTGGCCAAGGGTGTAGCATCAATGCCCCTCAAAGGAATAGGGCTCTGCAAAGGCTGCAAGGAAAAACCACAGCGCCTGGCGAATTCTAAGTCCATTAAGTTCAGGGCAGCGCCTGAATCCACAAATGCCATGACAGAAAAGGATGACAATGAGCAAATCAGGGTCACAGATAAGAGAAATTTAGGCTGTATTGTACTAATGGTAACAGACCTAGCGACTCTCTTAGTACGCTTAGGGCAATCAGAGATAACATGAGCCGAATCACCACAGTAAAAGCACAGCCTATTCTGACGTCTGAATTCCTGCCGTTCTATTCTAGTCAAAATCCTATCACATTGCATAGGTTCAGGACTATACTCTGAGGATACTGCCATATGGTGCACAGCTTTGCGCTCGCGCAGACGCCGATCAATCTGAATGGCTAGAGACATAGATTCGCTCAAACCGGCAGGCGTAGGAAAGCCCACCATAACATCTTTAAGGGTTTCAGAAAGACCTTTTCTGAAAATAGCAGCCAGAGCCTCTTCATTCCATTTAGTGAGCACATAACATTTTCTAAATTTCTGGCAGTATAACTCTGCTGCTTCCTGACATTGACACAAGGCCAACAGGGTTTTTTCTGCATGATCCACAGAATTAGGTTCGTCATACAATAATCCGAGCGCTTGAAAAAAATGCATCTACATTCAATAATGCCGGATCCCCTGTTTCAAGAGAAAAAGCCCAGTCTTGAGGATCACCACGCAGCAAGGATATGATGATTTTCACCTGCTGAATGGGATCACCAGAAGAACGGGGTTTCAAAGCAAAAAACAATTTGCAGTTATTTTTAAAGTTCAAAAACTTGGATCTGTCCCCAAAAAACAAATCAGGAGTAGGAATTCTGGGCTCTAAAGCCGGAGTCTGGACAACATAGTCCTGGATATTCTGTACTCTTGCAGCAAGTTGATCCACACGACAAAACGAACCCTGAACATCCATGCCAAAACATATATCCTGAACCACCCAGATATCAAGAGGAAAAAAAAAAAGACAAATCAAAGCACAGAAAAAAAAATGGTTCAGAACTTTCTTTTCCTTCTTTTGAGATGCATTTAATTCATTTTTGGCCACTTGTACTGTTATGATCTGGTGGTTTAGGAACAACATGAGACAAGCTCTGAAGGAGGTGGTATCTGTACTGACCGCAAACCCTGAACCTAGCAGCGCAACTAAAAATAGCCGTGGGGGGTACCTGACGCTCCCTAGACCCCTCGACACAGCCTAAGATCTAACTTCCCCTAAAGATGGAAACAGGAAACCTATCTTGCCTCAGAGAAAATCCCCAAAGGAAAGATAGCCCCCCACAAAAATTGACGGTGAGAGGAGGGAAAAATAACATACGCAGAAATGAAATGAGATTTTAGCACAGGAGGCCAGACTAGCTTGATAGACAGGACAGGAAAGGATACTGTGCGGTCAGTATAAAAACTACAAAAACAATCCACACAGAGTTTACAAAATCTCCACATCTGACTAAAGGTGTGGAGGGTAAATCTGCTTCCCAGAGCTTCCAGCTAACAGAAAAAATCCATACTGACAACTGGACAAATATAGAATGCACAGAACAATAAGTCCACAACATGTGGACTGAAATGAGCAAAGCCAGAACTTATCTTTGCAGAACTGGTCAGGAAACCAGGAGAATCCAAGCAGAGATGTGAATCCAGCTAGGAACATTGACAAGTGGCACAGGCTGAATAAAGAGCCAGACTTAAATAGCGGACAATAAGTGGAGGCAGCTGATGACAGCTAACTCCAAGGAGCAGCCATACCACTAGAAACCACAAGAGGTAGCCCAAGAGCAGAACTCACAAAACTGCCACTTACAACCACCGGAGGGAGCCCAAGAGCGGAATTCACAACAGGTCTCTCTGAGCTGAAGTGGATTTTGTAATCTGATCCTCTATATAGACCCAGTCCTGACTTCAGCTATTATCAGTGATCAGTTCTACTGCCTGGCTTGGAGGTTGAAGGAGCGTAGTGTTGGTGTTGGAAGTTTATTTACAGAGATTGGTGTCTGCTGTTTTGGTTGCATGTTTAACCTGTTTTCCTTCCTAGTTTATTCCTTCTCTTCCCTTCTCTGTGTTTCCTCTGTGGTTGTGTGAGCATTTGGTGAGTCTGAGACTTTTATTTACCTTGTCTGTATACCCTGTTATTTGTTGTATTATTACACTGGTGCAGTCCACCTCCTTTGGGGGGAAAGGGGGCCACTGATAGGGCCTGCACAGGAGACAGGGAAATGCTGGCGGCTCAGGCCTCCTAACCATCATAGGTACCCCCGAGATAAGGGAAAGCCAGGGCCCCATTAAAGTGGTAGGGAAAGGTGCGGGTCCCAGTAAGCCATCCTGCCCCTTTAACGCCGCTTACGGCATGAATAAAACTACTTGTAACTACAGCATGTCTATGTGTCATTCTCTCTATATAGCAGCACTTTCATCATCCCACCATCTCTCTCCATAGACTTCTATAGGCAGATTCTATATCCTGATCAGGCAGCTCCAAATCTGACTCCACTTCACTGGAATATAGAATAAAAGTTTCTTATGGTCACTTGTATTTTCAGATTAAAATTACACTGCTTATAATCGGAGGTACGCTTTGAGATATCACTTCTCCAAGACTCTGGAATTAAATTTCAACTGCTTATAACTAGGCAGTAATATGCTCCTGAACACAATGTTTTTTGTTTTTTAATTGTGTCATTAATTTTTAATTGTGTCATCATGTATAGTAAATTACCTGTAAAATTTTGATTCTAGGATATTTTCTGCATCGACGTCTTAAAAATAAAATAATCAAAAATATGTAGAACATGCACTGGCAATTTTGTTTTAGACCTTTTACTGTATTGCAATCCTCCAAGAAGAAATGCAGCCTTCAAAATCATTTGTAAAAAATAAGGATTGTGGACTCAATCATGAAAATTAATTTGACTCCCTGAGGATTGTATTGAAGGGGGGGGGGGGGGGAGAGCTTGAAATCAAGATCTTAAAGATGAGCAAAAGGGATAACCCTACCATCAGATTGCAATTTGCAGATAGAGGACCGCACACCAGAGGGCAAATGTTAGCTCAATAACAGGTGGCCAATTGCAAAGTTTTGTTTCTTGTCACCTTCGGGAGTCTTAAGGTCACTACGGGGAGCTAGATGGCTTGCGAGTATAAAAATTCAAGATTCACTGCATCTGCTGCCAAGCTCGGAAGCTGATTTGACCTACCTATTCTGGTCTGCCATTAAGGATTTCCACCCTGGACTTTGAATCTCTGTACTCACAAGTCACGCCCGTGCTATTGGTCACGGTTTCTTGAGCAGATATTTTACACTTGATGTGGTGTGCATTTTGGATGAAAGAAAGAATTAAAAAATGACTGAAGTATACTTTATGTTTACTGGTGTGCGATTCCAAGCAACCCTGTTTATGCTTCAAATTCGTGGTCTGAAACACAACTTACTTTTCATCCTAAATCCCTATTTATTTAGCGCCATAATCAAAACTATTTTCTAATATATTTAAATTAAAAATTCCCTTCCATTTCCATCTTTTTTTTCCCTTTTTTTACAACTTCCTTTTTTCATGTAAAAAACACAGCATCATCAAGTGGCAGAGGCTGTGGTCACAGTCGCAGCCCCTGCCTCTCCCTCAAACAAAGCCTCATCAGTGAAATTCTTATTAGCAGATGGGTTAGTCCCTGCACAATGACAGTGTGCCCTCTCATCTGCTCAGATCAGTATTGAGCCAGCACCAGAACGCACTGTTAGTGTGTGTTGTAAGATGAATACCTGGTGTGCAGAGACCAGCACTACCTCCCCAGATGACGTAGCTGGTCTTTGCTCGTCAAGTAGTCTTACAACACAAACTAACAGTGCACTCGTGCTGGCTCGTTAATACTGATCTGAACTGGCAAGGGAGCGCACTGTCTTTATGCACTAGCACAGCCCCTGAAATAAGCAAAACTGATGACGCTTCATTTCAGGGAGTGGGCATGCGCCCTGACAGTGATCACAGCCTGTGCCCCTGATGACGCTTTGTTTGAGTATCCAACATACACTAGGATTCTCAAACAAAGAGTCATCAAAAAGTAAGTTGTAAACAAAAACAAATTTAGATAGTGTAGTTAGAGAAAGATAGGGAGTTTTTAATTTAAGCATATTAGAAAATAGCTTAGATTTTGGCATCAAATAGAGTTTAAAATGAAAATGAAGTTGTATTTTGGACCACCCCTTTCAACTACCATCAGATTACTGGGGTCTCGCTGCTGGCACCAACACAAATTAGCTACAATTAGTATGGGAAACATTGTGTCATTTCCTTGCTGCTAATGCCCATGTAAGAAATAATGATGTTATCTGATAAAAAGAAGATGGCTAATGCTTCTAGTTATTTTAGTGGTTGGTTGTGCTATTCCCTGTGTACAAGCTGAGTTGATTGAAGGAGGAGTCCCATAATAATGGAATACAAAGAGACAGGCTGAATCTAAAAAAAACTGTAATAAACTATTACAACAATAACCTGTTTTTCGGGCAATAAAAAATAGGATACAACAAATAAAAATCGGTATTGGCTGAACCATATTAGCTAATAAGACTTGAAGTACAGAATATAAAGATAATCTGTATCTACGACGACTGATTTATCTCATATACTTTATTAGCTACAGGCGAAAGGGGGAATTTTGTGTCAGGCAGTGCAAACTAATGAAGCAGGCCGTCGGTCAGTGAAGATGAAATTAATGAATTATTTTTAAATGAGGATTTAAGAAGAGCCTTGTTGTAATGCAGCATGTGTAATCACAATTCCCATCTTACTGGATGGTGAAAGATGTTCATGCATGATAAATAAATTAGATTAATAAATGCTGGACTTGATAACTACCCAGGAAATAATGTGCAGGGATGATTTGTGAATCTAGGGCTCCTTTTTAAATCCTGTATGTAGAAAGCAGGCGGCAGCAAACAACGTCTTTCATTTGACCTTTGTCTGCTGGGTTGGACGTGGCTAACTATTTAAGATGGAATAGAAATCCTCATGTAATCTTGCAGTATTGCAACCGGTGGCCAGTAATTTATTCACTTTCACAGACTAGGGTTGAAGATATATGGAGTCAAGCAATTTCAATTTCCCTTTGGACAGTTGTCAATAAACACAGTTGTATTAGATAGGACAGCTCCAAAATAAAAAGGTTGAAGAATCTTCTGCAATTGTATTAAGACGATATGGCAGACAGCGGTCGGCGGCAGTATAATAAAAAAAAACAACAACAAAAAAACAAGATATTGGGGTGATTGTGAGTTCAGAATTAAAATGATGACATTATAAAAAGCAAAGTAGTTGAGAATGAATAGGAGAATTGCATTGCTTTACTTCATTAAAGGCTTATTTGATAAAAGAGTAACAATAGAAAGTTATTTGTTTTCAATCGTTCCAACAAAACATTGACACAGTTATTTGGGGTTTAAAGAATACTCCACTAGACGAACAAGCACTCTTCAATGATTGCAACAAAGGAAGAAATGTCAAAGCAGGACATCTAAAACGTAGTGTGTGATAGAAATTAGTTATAACCATTTATCTTCACATAAAAAGCTACAGGGTGGAGCACGGTAATTTGCTGATTTGGGAATGAAATAAAAAAATTATGATCATTAGAAAAATTTATTTTATATTTTAATTATACTGAACAGTAATGGAATTTTTAAATTACATGGTTTTAAATAGTGTATCTGGCAAATGTCGACCTTCGCTATCCACACACTGCTGCATACGTTTTCTGAAGTTTTCATGAACTCTAACAAGCAAAAGAAGTGTCGACTGGGTAGCTTGAACCGTGGTACAGCGTAGTTCATCTGGGCTTTATAAATAAACATGTCTTCACAAGAGGACCGCCGTGTCAAATAGTCCCATGCTGACAAATGTTGGACCACGCACATTTTATACGGGTGAAAATTCAGTTCATCATGAAGAATCCGGTGGAGAGAACGTCTTGAAATGCCAAGAGCAAATGATTGCCTCCGAGCAGAGCGTTTCGGAGATTGCAGTACTGCTGCTCTAACTCTCTCGATGTTTTGTGGTGTTGTAATCCTTCTCTCAGGTCCCCTTCGTACACATGACACATTCCCTGCTGTTCTGAATGCATTCACCCAATTTACAATTGATTGCCGTCCAGGAACACGTCGGCGTGGAGGAACAGCGAATTGTAAACGAAAAGCACGCTGCACTGCAATGATCAAGTGGGCATTTGAAAAATACGCTTCAACACAAAATGACCTCTCCTCACGTGTCCACTGCATGATGGCAACTGAAAGGCAGAGGAATACAAATCTCCCATCAGCCACTGTAAGCCACACCCACTCTCCCCTCTCTTCGACCGACAGTGCCGCCACAGCATGCAGAGCAAAAAAGCAAATTACCGCGCTCCACCCTGTACATATAATTAAAGCTGGAATAGCCACAATTTACATGTTTTTAACTATACATAAAAGAAACAAGAAAGAAAAAAGCGGAAACCATAGGTTCACACAGCACCTATTAAAATCACAAGGACGTCACGGATAAAGGGGCCCTCTCTGATACAGAACAGAAATTTGCTGAGTAAAGATCATATCTCACACCAGATGACAGAGCTGATATCTATGAATTAAATGGTCGAGCATACAGCAACCACTGCAGGAAAAGTGTATGGCCAGATGTGGCCTCCATCGCCGATAAAAGCTTCTCACTAATGGTTGGGAGAAGCAGAACCTGTGCTGAACAGCTGGCTGGCTTCAATTTTATAAAAGGGTTGACTATAGACATTTCCTTTAAAACCTAGATTTCAGTTAACTAAATTTTTGAGTACTGGTAAAGCTAAACACCAACTATAATCTGAAATTTCAGGTCTTGACTGTAGTTATGCTTATCTTCCTCTTTGGCCACCATAGCCTTCTAATAGAATGCTTGGAAGGTGAGATCCATGATGTTGTTTGTAGGGTCTATATTTTACAATAGAAAAATATTTAGAATTGAGAGTCCTCAGTGGTTGATACCTTTTAATGGCTCCTCTGACCTTGTGGGGGCATCACAACATAGAGCCAGACCTCAATCAGAGGACAATAAAACTTTCACACTCCTTATCTATGAATATTTATGGCCACAACTGTTTATCCCTGAAGAGACCTGAGTAGTCTGGAAAGCTGGCAATTTGTTACCATCTTTTCAGTTAGCCATTAAAAGGTATCAACCACTGAGGACTCTCAATTCTAAATATTTTTCTACCTACTGGCTAACACCTTACAAAGATATCTTTCCTGTATTTTACAATAGTGCTTTAGTGGCCATCTGTGATAAGGAGCAGTGGTGTGGACGTCACTGGCATAGGCTACGTTCAGACTAGCGTTGTGCGCCGCTGTGTCGGCGAAGCAACGCACAACGCACGCAAAAACGCGGCAAAACGCACACAAAAACGCTGCGTTTTGCGACACGTGCGTAGTTTTTTGCCGAAAATCGGACACAAGAAAAATGCAACTTGTTGCGTTTTCTTGGTCCGACGCTTGCGGCAAAAAAAGACGCATGTGTCGCAAAACGCAACAAACAAAAACGCATGCGTCCCCCATGTTAAACATAGGGGCGCATGACGCGTGCGTCGCCGCTGCGTCGCCCGACGCAAACCCGACGCACACTAGCATAACGCTAGTCTGAACGTAGCCATAGAGAGAACACAACGAACACGGTAATGTGCCTCTCTAGTTTCAGACAACTTCTGATATATCAACAGGGACATAGCAGAGGATTTTTTGGTGAAGGTCCAAGTGCAGAGACTCCCACCAATTGTAGGAGGCAAGGTTAGCTGTGTTTGTCGTCAAAGAAACAATATCAGTTAGGAGAACGCACTGCACAGGTTTCCAAGTAGATCTGAACACAGCTCAGCTCAGTGATTAAGTGTCTTCAATTCCGCAATTGGCCAGGGAATGAGGACATGGACACTCACTGACAAAAATTTCTGATATGACACAATAGCATGCCATGTAGACATGCCATGTTTTCTAAAACTAGAGGATAATTAATACATTGAAGGGGTTGTCTAGTGAAAACAAGCTGTTATCTATCCACAGGATAGGTGATAACTTGATTGTGGGGGTCCAACAGCTGAGACCTGCACCGATCCATTATCTCGCTATGGGACTGCCAAGAGTTGCCCCAAAGAGAATGGAGAGTTGGTAGGGTGTTCGGTCCATTTTCTAATGGGGATAAAACTATCCGTTCTGCCGATCGGTGTGGGTTCCAGTGATGTGACCACTCATCAGTAAGTTATCTTATCACCTACCATATGTAAAGGTGATAGCTTGTTTTCACTTGTCACCTCCTTTAAAAATTATTGGGCTGGGTTTTGGATTGGAAGTGAGCTATTTCTGGGGGAAAGTAGTCCTTTTTTTACTCTCCAAACCCCGTTGTTTATAAATAAAAGTATGTAATGCAGGATTAACTCTTAAATCCAAGGCTACGTACCCACATGGCAGCCATATGTTTGCAATGTAGGTGCAAAGGCAATGTAAAGTGTGAAATGTCCGGCTCCTCTGGTTCTACTTCGCAATGATATTCACAGCTGCAAATACTGGTGCTGCTATTACTTGGTATCTCTGTATCTCCATACCAAGTTACAGCATCAGTAGTATTTACCGCTGTGGATATCATTGCGAAGTAGAACCAGGGAAGCCGGACATTTCATCCCTTGCTCGGCCTTTGCACCTACACCGCAAACCTAAATTGACATGTAGAGGATCTCAAAATAGCAGCTCCAAGTGCTTTATGCTGCGAACTTATTTTGCACCATGTGCATTAGATTTCTTAAAATCCCTTTCACAAGGTTGGCATTGTAAATCGCAGCGCATTTTGTGAAAGCAATTACTCAATGGAAAATTCTCTGTGTTTTTGCACTGTTGGAATTTATCCTAAGATTCCCGGAATATAACCTAAGAATCCTGCAAACAGCGACCCATATGTTAGGCTTCTTAAACAGTGCGAATAATTAGAATAAATGTCCACATCTTGTTAAAACAGGTACCAGAAACCATTTCTAATATTACATTCAGCACCACTAACCTACTGCGCTTGTAATATAATTCTGCACCTAGCGTACAATGTACACTATACTAGTAACCATATATTGCCGCCTTGCTGCCATCTGTGACTGTAAAATATATAAGAATATTACTTGTGAAATAGTTAAACCATGCCGAGAATGGAATTTAAAACAAGGATGATACACGACACCATTTCCTGTCGGCTTGTATCTAATGTAAATCACTAAGAATCACAAACACATTAAGACAAAATAGTATTTGAGAAGAAGTAGATTGGGTGCATTTAATTGGGTACTTGTACTGCAAGTAATCTTTCTGCTCCATTGTCTGCCATATCGCACTGCAATCTGCAATGAACTTTCTATTATAAAGTAGCTCAGAATCCGCTGCCATTAGGACCCATTATGACCTCTTTCATCTTCCACTATGGACTCACATAATGAAATAGCACCGCCCTGAGAACTTGCAGTTGCCTCCACTGCTATCAAGTAGGATTGTAAATCTTTAAATGGAGATGGGTAAGTGAAGGATATTGAAAAGCCGCCAAATGAGGATCAGCTGTGTGGTTTACTACAGCACAATCTCACAAAAAGCACATTCTGAGACTCTAGAAACAAGCTTTGAACAGCAGCCTTCTAAATGTGCAACTTTCTTTCATTTCTGACAGTTTTAGATTTTAAAGGGGACCTGTCACCATGAAAATGCAGTCCAAACTGGGGGCACCATGTAACAGAGCAGGGGGAGCTGAGCAGACTGATATATAGTTTAGTGAGAAAATTTTGAGTACAATTCGTATTTTACTCATTTAATCCCCTGCTCTTTCTGGGATCTTTAGTCCAGTGGGTGGTCCGATCAGTGATTGACAGCTTTCTTTGTGTAAGTGTGCATACAGAGAGAGCTGTCAGTCACTGATAAGACCGCCCACTGGACCCGATATCCCAGAAAGAGAAGGATTAAATGATTAATACACAGGTTATACTGAATCTTTTCTCACAAAACTTTATATCAATCTGCTCATCTCCCCATATTCTATAACATGCCTGCAGATATGGCTGCATTTTCATGGTGACAGCTTCACTTTAAAAAAAGATGTTATCTCGTCCTTATATGTTTAATTTCATAAGTATCTATACCTTAAATTATTCTTTCGGGAAATGTATTTTATTCTCCACCAAATGTCAAAAATTCTTTGCAGAACTCTGCATTGTCCATAAAATTGGCAACTTTTCAAATCTTTTTTATGCCTGAATTCTGTTGTGAAAGTATTGATGAATCGGGGCCTATAGCTCTTATAATGAAGTGTGCATCAGTGTACAAGTCAATATTATTATTGAATATTCATCTAAAGTAACGATCGTTAAATAACAGCCCTAATTGCAAAGCAGAGGATGAGTGCAGTTTTCTACAGTTAATCAAGGAATTTTGTATTTTCCAACTCATATCTTAACACTTTCAGGAGTACTGACTGCACAAATACTTCACTACTGACACCCTTATACAATGCCAAGAATAAAAGGGAGAGGAAATGACAATTATCAACATGTTTCTTTGGTAAACTTATCACTAAAGAATCTGCTGAGATTACATTTGAGCATTGTGCTTCAAGCAGATCTCATTCAACTCAATGCATTCCAGTAATTTCCGCAAAGGGGTTGAAGACCTTTGAGAACATTTGTCGATCTGATTTTTGATCAATCATTTGCAAACCAGATTGAAATGGAACTTTCACAAAAGCCATTAGCAATAGAGCATTTTGCAGTGAAACCCACATAATGCAGGAAACAAATTCTTGAGCAGACAGAAGGAAATTCAGTAATACATTCTAACATATCATGTTATGAACAGCTAAGAAAAGAATTCATACAAATTTGGACCTGAAAAATCAATAAAATATAAATTATTGTTCCTTATGATCACACTTGACCTTTGAGAATCTGTCCATCCCATTGGAGCTGAACATACGTGCAGCATATGAGCTTATCAGTTTTTGGTACTAATGTATGTTACAACAAAAGCCTTTAAACATATATATGTTAGTGGTTCCTCTATACATTGCAGTCAAGTTGCCAGAATATTGTATTGTTGGACAATATAGAAATATCAGATAATAAATTGGTTACGGTATATCTTCTACAGATAACATAAAAGTAGTTTGATGTACAGTATGAGTAACCACTGAATGAAGGAACATAAGGTGAAGGAGCGTTATGTAGATGCAGACAAACACATGTTAATAAATATTGTTCATTAAAGTCGTTAATGCATGATTAACTATATTACACGGACAATCCTACCCCTTCTACCAGGAAAGAAATTTAAATGCGTCTGATTTGGCTTCAGATGATAACAGTTTGTGATCGGTTGGATAATAAGATCATTCAAAATTAAACTTCACCTGATATGGCAGTTAATAGTCTATGCAGAAAAGTAAAGTACAATTAAATGGGCAAATTTTATTTTTTATTAGAAAAGATAATCATCTTGAAAACCCATTGAAGCTGGTCCAGTTTTAGGATCAATAAACAGAAAGAAGATACAATGCAGGATATATTTCCCATTCAGTAGTGTACCTTGATATATCAACAGGTTGCAACTGCACCATGCAGTAAAGACCGTTGCACCCTGGCTCAATGTAATAAAAATACAGCTAAAGCCCCTGGGCCCTGACACGTTAAGAGACTTGGCTTCCTCAGGGCTATGAGAATGCTAACTTTTGGCCCTATAAAGCCTTTGTTTTGCGATGTTCCTGATCAGCCTCAAATGTGGACTAATCATATTGTCACGCCGTTAATGGTGATAAAGTGGCAGGATGGCGTACTGGGACCCGCACCTGTCACTGCCACTATAATGGAGCCCTGACTTTCCCTTATCTTAGGGTTACCTATAATGGTTAGGAGGCCTGAGTCGCCAGCGTATCCCTGTCTCCTGTGCAGGCCCTATCAGTGGCCCCCTCTCCCCCCAAGGGAGGTGGACTGCACCAGTGTATAAATACAACAATTAAACAGGGTATACAGACAAGGTAACTAAAAGTCTCAAACTCACCAAATGCTCACACAACCACAGAGGAAACACAGAGAAGGGAAGAGAATGAAAAAACTAGGAAGGAAAACAGGTTTAACATGCAACCAAAAACAGCAGACACCAATCTCTGTAAATAAACCTCCAAGCTCCTAACACCACGCTCCTTCTCACTCCAAGCCAGGCAGCAGAACTGATCACTGACAACAGTTGTAGACAAAGCTGAGTCTATATAGGAGCGGAGATTACTAAAACCAAATCAGCTGAGAGACATAGCTCTCAGTAACTTCAGTAACAAGGTTTAACTCCTGCTTTGCTGGCGCAAGACATCGTGTGTGAACGAGGCCCAGAGCGCTGCAGTTCTCTGGAACCTCTCTGTCGCGGTAGCACCGTGACACATATTTAGGTCATGACGCACACATCTGGATTGATTGATGTGCGCCCTGGCCAATCTGCAGGTACTAAATCATAGTTAGATAGGCCAGCTATCTGCAGAGATTCTGTGCACGCAAACAAGAACAGTTGTCTGCATGTCAAAGCGCCATGTGAAACGCATGGTACATGTGTGCCAGCAGCACGAACAGCCTAGAAACAAATGTCCTTATCATCAATGACAGTTCATGTGTTGGGACTTCAATACAGGAGAAGAAACTTTCAACCTGTTCCTAGTACCAATAGATATACACTTCTCAAAAAAATAAAGGGAACACTAAAATACCACATCCTAGATATCACTTAATGAAATATTCCGGATGCAAATTTTATTAATTGCATAGTCAAATGCATTGAGAACAATAAAACATAAAAATGATTAAAATTAATATCTTATGTAGGTCTTGATTTGGAATGATACCCAAAATCAAAAGGGAAAAGTGAAATTACAGGCTGATCCAACTTCAGTGTAAACTCCTCAAAACAGGGAGATGATGCTCAATAGTGTGTGTGGCCTCCACGTGCCTGTATGACCTACCTACAACGCCTGGGCATGATCCTAATGAGGCAACGGATGTTCTCCTGAAGGATCTCCTCCCAGACCTGGATTATAGAATCAGTAAACTCCTGGACAGTCTGCAAAGTGGCGTTGGATGGAACGAAACATGTCCCAGCTGTGCTCATCTGGATTCAGGTATGGGGAAAGGGCAGGTCAGCCCATAGCATCAATGACTTCATCAGGAAGCAACTTCTGACACATTTCAGCCACATGAGGCCTAGCATTGACATGCATCAGAAGCAACCCAACGCCCACAGTACATGTATATGGTCTCACAATGGGTCTGAGGATCTCGTCCCGGTACCTAATGGCAGTCAGGTACCTCTGGCGAGCATATGGAGGGCTGTGCAACCCTCCAAAGAAATGCCTCACCACACAATTACTGACCCACTGTCAAACCAGTCATGCTGGAGGATGTTGCCGACAGCCGAACGTTCTCCACAGCATTTCCAGACTCTGTCACACATGCTTAGTGTGAACCTGTTCTCATAGTGAAGAGCACAGGGCGACAATGTCAAATCTGACAATCTTGGTGTTCTCTGGAAAATGTCAATCGCCCTGCATGGTTTTATGCTGCAAGCACAACATTCACTTGTGGATGTCGAACCCTCACACCACCCCCAAGGAGTCTGTTTCTGACAGTTTGAACAGAAACATAGATGATAGTGGCCTGCTGGAGGTCACTTTGCAGGGCTCTGGCACTGCACCTCCAGTTCCTCCTTGCACAAAGGAGTTGGTAGCGGTCCTAATGCTGGGTTGTTGCCCTACCACGGCTCCCTCGATTTCTCCTGGTGTACTGGCCTGTCTCCTGGTAGCGCCCCCAGCCTCTAGACACTACGCTGACGGACACAGCTACCTTTTTGTCAAAGCTGGCATTGATGTGCCAACCTGGATGAGCTGCAGTACATGAGCAATTTCTGTAGGCTGTAGATACCCTCTCATGTTACTGTACCTCTAGGGGTGAGAGCAATAACAAAATGCAAAAGTGACCACACCAGGAGCCAAAAAGGAGGAGAACAGATAAATTGTCTGTGGTCACCACCTGGAGAACCACTCCTTTATAGGGATTGTCTTGCTAATTGCCTATCATTTCTAATTGTTGTCTGTTCCATTTTTAGAACAGCAAGAGAAATTGATTCACAATCAGTGTTGCTTCATAACTGGACAGGTTGATTTCACAGAAGTGTAATTCACTTGGAGTTACAATGTATTATTTAAGTGTTCCCCTTATTTTTTGAGCAGTGTATTTCCAGGTATGTACCTGTTCACAATAGTAAACTAATCAAAAATAAATTAAAATCTCAATCAATAGAGAAAAACAAAGCAGCACTAATCGGGTAGTATAACATAGCTAACATATTGCACCATCACACAAACATTTTGGTTGTATTTACATGCACTGATTGGCCGCTAAATGAATGTGATCGACAATATTGAAGTGGATGCTTGCTTCCCGGCCTCTTTGCAGCGGCTGAGTAACAATGATGGGGACAGAATGATCACTAGAGGATCATTCGGTCCCCATACAGTATCATGTTATCAGCAGCATATCAGCAGTTTTCACTGGGTAATGAGAATAACCAATCAATCACTAGCTGATTAGGCAGCATTTTGCTTGTTTAGTATAATGCCCTATAATAGTCCTCCACATAGAATAATGCACCTCATAGCCCTCCATATAGTATAATGCCACAGTCCTCCATATGGTATAATACACTCCCCATTGTCCTCTATATAGTAAAATACATTTCCCATAGTTCTCCATATAGTATAATACACTCCCCATAGTCCTCCATATGGTATAATACGCTCCCAATAGTCCTTCATATAGAATTATACAATCCCCATGCTCACACTGCCCGTACGACTCTGTGATTAGGATCAGCCAGAGAATGAAGGAGGGCTCGCTACACACACAACTCATACTGCTGGGAGCAGGATGTGATGTAATGACATCAGTAATGTGATGGCAATCCTGAGATTGTCAATTTATTTATAATAATGTATTTTTTTCCTTTAGTATTTTTATTTTATTTCATGGAGAACCCCTCTGAACTATGGTCAGCTAAAGCATGACATTAAGGATATGACATGTCCAAGTGTCTGTGGTGATCTGCAGATTGGTACATTTTTTTCAGCACAGCCTAGTCTCTTTATCTTCAATAACAAAACTTCATTGATCGGAATGGACCACTGTTTAGACTGATGCAAGGTTCTTGGAAGGCCATCATTAGGTTACAAACTCTTCGTCAGTACCGCATGAGGATTAAAGTGGAAAAAGGTAGGATCACAATGTATGTACACAAAAAGCTGAATAATTATGTAAACGTGTAGCATTATTTATTATGTACTGATTTGGAGTTATGGCCAGTTCAGTCTACAGATGCATCAAGAAGCTTCAAAGCTGAAATCCCCTAGCATTTCCTCCTGTCTAGCTGACTTCATGGAGCATTTTTTTTTAGATATTTTTTTACATTTCGGACTGTTCTGATGTGGGAAAAAACTAATCACCCTGTTTCTTTATAGAAGCTCTGTTAAGCTGGACCTCTGTTAAACTGTTAAACTGGGGCTCTGTTATGTTACAGTATCTGCAGCAAAGTGCAGGATTGTAAATGTAGGGTTGACCTGGAATTCAGGCAGCAAATCAGAATTTGTCTACAATTTGTATTGCAACATTGTATTATAATTGCTATACCTAATAGCACATATGTTAACTCTAAAAATGTACAGAAAAAGAATGCACTTATTCTGTTATTACTGCTGTTGCAACATATGTAGGCACATTATACATTATGTAACATGTTATTATTTATTTTCTTTGTTTTTATATTTACCGTCCACAAACACCAGAAACAAAACAGAAGCTAAGACTAATCAGTATGAATAATAGATGTATCACGATGCTTCCATTTTGGCTTACATATGGTGCTTTTTATCAATGTATAACACTGCAATAATTTATTGTAAGTGGCAGATGAATTAAAGATAATGAGATAAAAATACTTACTGTATGTGACAGATGGAACCAACAAAAATATTAAACAGATACTTTGTGCCAAAGAAACACAGTTGTCAGTAAAGTATATACTGAGTTTTTCTGTGATATATTGGATTAAATTGATGAGTAGTCATAACATACCACATTTTACTTATAGATGAGGACGTAAAAGGAAAACACTGCTATGCACTCCCTGACAGAAGTTATGTCGCTTATCCGTGTTATGTAAATAAAAGCTTATAACCTGACATTAAATTCATCCATTGGTTGTATAAATTATTCTTTTCAAAACTGAAACTCTCCGAAATGTGGTTTAGGTTAAAATAATAAATTGGCATCAATGCAGAAATATTGATCAGTTAATGGACACAGAATGGTAAGATTTTGGCAAGACAAAAGTTTTCTCGCCCACAGAAAGTAATGTGATATTCAAATAAATAATTAACTTAAAATACAAATATATGTGTTAGGAGTCGCGTTCCCGCCACTGCACAGGGGGAATTTCGAACCATCTCTGCTGCGGTCTCCTATCCTGCATTGGCCACAGTGGAGCCTGCTCAGCGGAGATGTCGGTCCCAGCGTTTCACTGAATCCGATACTGTGCAAAGGGTTACTGCTGCCTCTCCAGGCTCTGCTATTGTACCCTGCAGTGGTCTGCGGTGAGCAGGCTTTTCTGGGACTAAGTCCTGCTTTGCACACACTGAGCATGCCCAGGGTAAGATCTCTCAGTGGAGATCAAGGGTCACATGCTCAGGTACTGCAGCAACTTCCATTGGTCCTCCAGGAAGGTCCTGTACGTGATCAAGTTCTGTGGCAGCCTTCCATTGGTCCTTCTTGGAAGGTCCTGTAGGTGCTACAGCTATAAAACGTTTTCATGACCTCACGGCCATGCGCTGGTATCAAATATGTACGAGCTTAGCGCCAGTGTGGTCATGTGTGTGGTCAGCGACCCAGCTGAAATAAGTCCCTAGAATGCTGGCACCTCCGGCGAGGAGTTTTGTGTATGCAGTCAGGGACTCGGCTGAAATAAGCCCTTAGAATGCTGGCACCTCCGGTGAGGAGTTTATGTCTGAATTCAGGGCTGGCTAATAGCCATTAGAATTCTGGCTCCACTGGAGAGGAGCTGCGTGTTGGTTGGACTGCATGACCACTGTCGGCTCTACGCATTAGCTGTGTCCCCTGTGAGCTAAACAGGGCACAGTGTTCTCTTTAATACGGGCTCTGTGAAGTAACAGAATTTGTTTATACTAATTTGCTTCGCCGCCTTGCTTAGCAGCAGGTTCTTTCCTGCACGGTGGATCCCGGGTTGCGAACGCACCTATCTCATTTAATAAATATATTCGGTGCATTCCGCCAACCCTAACAATATGTTGCATAACATTGGTGAATAAAGTTGTGGTGCTATTAGAGTCATATTTAATATTTTGTGTGACTTCCATGAGCTTGAAGGACTGCATCCATGTGGTTCAAGATTCATACAATTTATTAATGAAGTCATCAGGAATAGCAAAGAATGCAGTCTTACATGCCTCCCAGAGTTCATCTAGATTCTTTGGTTTTTGTCTTCCAAGCTTCCTCTTTCAACCTACCCCAAAACATGCTCAATGATGTTCATGTCTGGTGACTGGGCTGGCCAGTCCTTGAGAACCTTGATGTTTTTTGCCTGGAGGAACTTTGTTGTAGAGATGGATGCATGAGATGGAGCACCATCCTGCTGCAGAATTTGACCCCTTTTATGATTTGCAATATAAGAGGTAGCTAATACATATTGATATTTTAGGCTATTGATATTGCCTTCCACCTTGCAAATGTTTCGCACATCCCCATACTGAATGTATCCCCAGACCATGATCTTTACACCACCAAATTTAACTTTTTTATGGGTGTATTTTGGATCCATACGGGCTCCAGCAGGTCTCCTGCAGTATTTGTGGCGGCTGTGGTGTAATTCTACTGAAGATTCATCAGAGAAATCCACCTTCTGCCTGCCACTTTTCCAGCATCCATCTGTTTAGAAGGCTGTGGGACTTTGCAAATGCCATATGGTTTTTTATTTGCTTTTTGTTTAGTGCTGGCTTCTGGGTACTGATTCAACCATGAAGGCCATTGCGAGACAGAATCCTACAAACTGTTCTAGTTGACACAGGGACTTGAGGTGACAAGGCCTGTTGAAGTTCTGCTGCAGTGGAAGAGGGGTTTGGTTTGGATTTTCTAACCAACAAACGTTCCTCCTGAGCAGTTGTCTTGCGGGGTCTGCCGGATCTGGGCTTGTCAAACACATCTCCAGTCTCTTCAAATCTTTTTTTAATTCTTTGTACTTGACACTGAGACACATTAAAGGTGCCAGCCACCTCTGGTCTTCAGCCTCTTGATAATCGAGGCTTTGGTCGCAGGGTGGATTTTTGGCATGTTGTAAGAGCTCAAGTTGCAGTTCAAGTGAAGGTCTGGGGTGCTGGGTTTATTTTTATTTCATTAATTTTTCATTTCATTTACTGAGCACAGGTGAGGATGTAAACTAGGATTGGGTGCATTATATGACCAGGCGACAAAACTGTTGACTTGCCAGACCATTCTGTGTCCATTAACTGATCAATATTTCTGCATTGATGCCAATTTATTTTCTTAACCTAAACCACATTTCGGAAGGTTTCAGCTTTCAAAAGAATAATTTATACAACCAATGGATGAATTTAATGTCAGGTTATTAGCTTTTATTTACATAACATGGATAAGCGACATAACTTCTGTCAGGGAGTGTAGATACAACACTGTAAACAAATATTTCAGACCTAACCAATATTCAACTTTATTTTCCTCTTCTTCAGGGCATAATAATATTTCAACAATGAACATCAATAAAATATTTGACATTGCAGCCACCATATCATATAGCCTTACCCACTGGATCAATGTCCAGAGTAAATTACTGCCTGAAGATCCCAATGTGGACGGCAAGATTTACTTCTTGCTTAATTGTATGGACGAAAACACAAATTATTCTACCTTTTAATTAAAAAAGGACAATATTTATTGATTCTGTATCATTTGTATATGCTTTGAATACTGAAAAGAAAACATTAATTGAACCTAGATAAATTCACACATGCTGTATAGAGCTTAGAATAAAAAGAGCACTCAAACATTTAGATTTCTCCCTATAAAAAGCAAGATTTAAAACATAAAAGTCAATCAGAGCTTCTTTATTGTCCATACTCACATGGGGCCGATGCAAACTATATGGGGACAGAACCATTTGGCATACTATCAACCAAACAGAATGCGTATGATCAGCGCATTATCCCATTTATAAGTGGCAATGTGCTTTTATTAACAACCCTATCAGCCCCCAAAATTGGTGTTTTATTCGTCTGGTGGTTGCTACATGGCATATTCACACACGTGGCGATAAGGAACAATCGTTCTCATGATTTCTTGTTTACCAAACTTTCTCTTCTCCACTATATGTGTCCTTCAACATTTCCCCTACTTTTGCATGTTTGTGGTACTTGACTGCAAGTGCGGACAGACAGGGAACCACAGATGCGGACAGGCAGGGAACCGCAAATGCAGACAGGCCGGGAACCGCAAATGCAGACAGGCCGGGAACCGCAGATGCAGAAAGGCAGGAAATCGCAGATGCAGACAGGCAGGGAACCGCAGATGCAGACAGGCAGGGAACCGCAGATGCAGAAAGGCAGGGAACCACGGATGCAGATAGGAAGGGAAAAGCAGATACAGACAGGCAGGGAAGTGCAAATGCAGACAGGGTACCGCAGATGCACACAGGCAGGGGACCGCAGATGAAGATAGGACTGGCAGAAGCAGGTTCACATAGCACAAACTGGGTCAGGTAAGGACAAGTACACATAGGACAGACAGGACCAGGCTCGTACAAGACCAAAACAAAGAGAGGTACACACAGGACTGCCAGAGCCAGACTCACACAAGGTACTTAAAATTGAGTACCAAGAGTACACGCAAACCACTAATGTTGCACAGAGGCAACAGACTACAGAGATGTACTGGTACAGATGCTGCAGGTTTCAGGCACTTCCAGTTTTAGAGATAGGCACCGCTCCAGACAGAGGGAATTTAGAAAAAGATTCAGAGTCAGATACAAACAGATTCAGGGATTGGTCCTAATTCAAATAACCCCTTCATGACCCAGCCTATTTTGACCTTAATGACCTGGCTGTTTTTTGCAATTCTGACCAGTGTCCCTTTATGAGGTAATAACTCAGGAACGCTTCAACGGATCCTAGCGGTTCTGAGATTGTTTTTTCGTGACATATTGGGCTTCATGGTAGTGGTAAATTTAGGTCAATAAATTCTGTGTTTATTTGTGATAAAAACGGAAATTTGGCGAAAATTTTGAAAATTTCGCAATTTTCACATTTTGAATTTTTATTCTGTTAAACCAGAGAGTTATGTGACACAAAATAGTTAATACATAACATTTCCCACATGTGTACTTTACATCAGCACAATTTTGGAAACAAATTTTTTTTTTGCTAGGAAGTTATAAGGGTTAAAATTTGACCAGCGATTTCCCATTTTTACAACAAAATTTACAAAACCATTTTTTCAAGAAGTTTATTGACCCTTCAGGTGCTTGACAGCAGCAGAAGCAACATGGAAGGAAAAAATGAACATTTAACTTTTTAGTCACAAAAATGATCTTTTAGCAACAATTTTTTTATTTTCCCAATGGTAAAAGGAGAAACGGAACCACGAAAGTTGTTGTCCAATTTGTCCTGAGTACGCTGATACCTCATATGTGGGGGTAAACCACTGTTTGGGCGCACGGCAGGGCTTGGAAGGGAAGGAGCGCCATTTGACTTTTTGAATCAAAAATTGGCTTCACTCTTTAGCGGACACCATGTCACGTTTGGAGAGCCCCCGTGTGCCTAAAAATTGGAGCTCCCCCACAAGTGACCCAATTTTGGAAACTAGACGCCCAAGGAACTTATCTAGATGCATAGTGAGCACTTTAAACCCCCAGGTGCTTCACAAATTGATCCGTAAAAATGAAAAAGTACTTTTTTTTTCACAAAAAAATTATTTTAGCCTTAATTTATTCATTTTCACATGGGCAACATGATAAAATGGATCCTAAAATTTGTTGGGCAATTTCTCCTGAGTACACCAATACCTCACATGTGGGGGTAAACCACTGTTTGGGCACATGGTGAGGCTCGGAAGGGAAGGAGCGCCATTTGACTTTTTGAATGAAAAATTATCTCCATCGTTAGCGGACACCATGTCGCGTTTGGAGAGCCCCTGTGTGCCTAAACATTGGAGCTCCCCCACAAGTGACCCCATTTTGGAAACTAGACCCCCCAAGGAACTTATCTAGATGCCTAGTGAGCACTTTAAACCCTCAGGTGCTTCACAAATTGATCTGTAAAAATGAAAAAGTACTTTTTTTTCACAAAAAAAAAAAATTTCACCTCAATTTTTTCATTTTCACATGGGCAATAGGATAAAATGGATCCTAAAATTTGTTGGGCAATTTCTCCCGAGTACGCCGATACCTCATATGTGGGGGTAAACCACTGTTTGGGCACACGGCAGGGCTCGGAAGGGAAGGAGCGCCATTTGACTTTTTGAATGGAAAATTAGCTAGAATTGTTAGCGGACACCATGTCGCGTTTGGAGAGCCCCTGTGTGCCTAAACATTGGAGCTCCCCCACAAGTGACCCCATTTTGGAAACTAGACCCCCCAAGGAACTTATCTAGATGCATATTGAGCACTTTAAACCCCCAAGTGCTTCACAGAAGTTTATAACGCAGAGCCATGAAAATAAAAAATAATTTTTCTTAACTCAAAAATGATTTTTTAGCCTGGAATTTTCAATTTTGCCAAGTGTAACAGGAGAAATTGGACCCAAATGTTGTTGTCCAGTTTGTCCTGAGTACGCTGATACCCCATATGTGGGGTTAAACCACTGTTTGGGCACATGCCGGGGCTCGGAAGTGAAGTAGTGACGTTTTGAAATGCAGACTTTGATGGAATGCTCTGCGGGCGTCATGTTGCGTTTGCAGAGCCCCTGATGTGGCTAAACAGTAGAAACCCCCCACAAGTGACCCTATTTTGGAAACTAGACCCCGAAAGGAACTTATCTAGATGTGTGGTGAGCACTTTGAACCCCCAAGTGCTTCACAGAAGTTTATAACGCAGAGCCGTGAAAATAAAAATAACAAAATTCTTTTCTCAAAAATGATTTTTTAGCCTGCAATTTTTTATTTTACCAAGGGTAACAGTAGAAATTTGACCCCAAAATTTGTTGTCCAGTTTCTCCTGAGTACGCTGATACCCCATGTGTGGAAATAAAACAATGTTTGGGCGCACGTCAGTGCTCAGAAGGGAAGTAGTGACTTTTGAAATGCAGACTTTGATGGAATGGTCTGCGGGTGTCACGTTGCATTTGCAGAGCCCCTGGTGTGCCTAAACAGTAGAAACCCCCCACATGTGACCCCATTTTAGAAACTAGACCCCCCAAGGAACTTATGTAGATATGTGGTGAGCACTTTGAACCCCCAAGTGCTTCACAGACGTTTACAACGCTGAGCCGTGAAAATAAAAAATCATTTTTCTTTCCTCAAAAATGATGTTTTAGCAAGCAATTTTGTATTTTCACAAGGGTAACAGGAGAAATTGGACCCCAGTAATTGTTGCGCAGTTTGTCCTGAGTATGCTGGTACCCCATATGTGGGGATAAACCACTGTTTGGGCGCACGTCGGGGCTCGGAAGTGAGGGAGCACCATTTGACTTTTTGAATACAAGATTGGCTGGAATCAATAGTGGCGCCATGTTGCGTTTGGAGACCCCTGATGTGTCTAAACAGTGGAAAACTCTCAATTCTACCTCCAACACTAACCCCCCCCACACCCCTAACCCTAATCCCAACTGTAGCCATAACCCTAATCACAACCGTAACCACAACCCTAATCCTAAGGCTATGTGCCCACGTTGCGGATTCGTGTGAGATTTTTCAGCACCATTTTTGAAAAATCCGCGGGTAAAAGGCACTGCGTTTTACTTGCGGATTTACTGCGGATTTCCAGTGTTTTTTGTGCGGATTTTACCTGCGGATTCCTATTGAGGAACAGGTGTAAAACGCTGCGGAATCCGCACAAAGAATTGACATGCTGCGGAAAATACAACGCAGCGTTTCCGCGCGGTATTTTCCGCACCATGGGCACAGCGGATTTGGTTTTCCATAGGTTTACATGGAACTGTAAACCTGATGGAACACTGCTGCGAATCCGCTGCGGATCCGCAGCCAAATCCGCACCATGTGCACATAGCCTAATTCTAAAGGTATGTGCACACGCTGCGGAAAACGCTGCGGATCCGCAGCAGTTTCCCATGAGTTTACAGTTCAATGTAAACCTATGGGAAACAAAAATCGCTGTACACATGCTGAACACAAAAACTGCACGGAAACGCAGCGGTTTACATTCCGCAGCATGTCACTTCTTTCTGTGGATTCCGCAGCAGTTTTACAACTGCTCCAATAGAAAATCGCAGTTGTAAAACCGAAGTGAAATGCGCAGAAAAACCGCGGTAAATCCGCCATAAATCCGCAGCAGTTTAGCACTGCGGATTTATCATATCCGCAGCGGAAAAATCCGCAGAGGACCAGAATATGTGTGCACATATCGAAACCCTAACCCTAACCTAAAAAAAAAAATTTCTTTATTTTATTATTGTCCCTACCTATGGGGGTGACAAAGGGGGGGGGGGGTCATTTACTATTTTTTTTATTTTGATCACTGTGATAGGTTTTATCACAGTGATCAAAATGCACATTGGAACGAATCTGCCGGCCGGCAGATTCGGCGGGCGCACTGCGCATGCGCCCGCCATTTTGGAAGATGGCGGCGCCCATGGAGAAGACGGACGGACCCCGGGAGGCTCGGTAAGTATGATGGGGTGGGGGGAGCACGGGGGGTTGGATCGGAGCATGGAGGGGGTGGATCGGAGCGCAGGGGGGTGGATTGGAGCACGGGGGGATGGATCAGAGCATGGGGGGTGGATCGGAGCATGGGGGGAGTGGACAAGAGCGTGGGGGGAGCGGACAGGAGGACGGAGGGGAGCGGAGCACTGTGTACAGGACAGATCGGTGGCTTGGGGGGGCGATCGGTGTGGGGGGTGGGTGGGACATGCAGACCAGTGTTTCCAGCCATGGCCGATGATATTGCAGCATCGGCCATGGCTGGATTGTAATATTTCACCAGTTTTAATAGGTAAAATATTACAAATTGCTCTGATTGGCAGTTTCACTTTCAACAGCCAATCAGAGCGATCGTAGCCACGGGGGGGGGGATGAAGCTTCACGCCCCTTGGGCTGTACTATCACTCCCCCTGTCCCTGCAGATCGGGTGAAATTGGAATTAACCCTTTAACCCGATCTGCAGAGAGGCGATCTTTCCATGACGCCACATAGGCATCATGGGTCGGATTGGCACCGACTTTCATGACGCCTACGTGGCGTCAAAGGTCGGGAAGGGGATAAGGACAGACAGAGGTGCATGGTCAGGCCTGGGTATTCAGCCACCAGGGTGGCAAAAAGCTGAGATACAGATACAGGTTACTGGTTACAGACCTGGGCATACAGACCCAGGGAAACAGTTTAGGCAAGATCAGACACAGGACAGGACCTGACAACTCAGTAGTTGCACACATACTGAAAGAGAATGTTGCTCAGGCACCTCCCAACAGGTGGAGGTGCCTTTAGTACCAAGTGCCTCCCAGCAATAGGCTGAGGACACAGTAGGATTGCGCGCACAGTTTCTTTAAGAATCAGGAAGTGCACGTATGTGCAACTTAAACGTGTAGCAAGCAGAGGACCAGGAGCTCACTGCACACATCAGAGGACAAAGAGCTCACTGTATGGGCTGGTAAGTACGTTGGTGTCCCTGCATGGTGGGGGATGAGAAAACATGCAGGGAGGCAGGCAGTGATGTTACATAGACCCTCTGTGATTCAGCCTAACACTTCTCAACTGAAATTTTGTACCACTCTTCCCTTGCAAACTACTCCAGGTCGCTCATATTTGAAGGGAGCCTTCTCCCAACAGTGATTTTAAGATTTATCAACAGGTGTTCAATGGGATTTGGACCTGGACTCATTGAAGGCCACTTCAGAACTCTCCAACTCTTTGTTTCCATCCATTTCTGGGTACTTCTTAAAGTATGTTTGAGGTCATTGTCTTGCAGGAAGACCCATGACCTAGGATGAAAAACCCAGGTGACACTGTTAATTACATTGCAACCCAAAATCCTTGGGTAATTTCATGATGCCTTTCATGTTGTCCTGGAAATAAGGAAGTTTTAAAATAAATACAATGCAAGAAATTATAGAGACTGTCACTCTGAAACTCTCAAAAAAATATATGCAAATAGGCTTCTATACAATTAGGAATCATGTAGACCCAGAAAAAGACTTTATTGAACTAGATTAAAAATGCCACCAACCTGTGGCTGCACCAAGAAAAAATCAAAAAACAAAAAAACACAAAAAACACCGTGAAAAAACTAGGGTGGGGGAAAAGATAAATCCCTAGACCATACCTAGGTCAGACCTACCTAACAGCGGGGGTTGGCACCCTATGGGGAACGATATGGCACCCCCGCTCAGCGTCGGCTGACCCTAGGGTCCCTGATAAACCCTAATAATCCCCAAAGGGTCCCTCTACCCACACAATGGTGTATTAAAGGTTCCCCCACGAAGCTAGACATATATCAACTGAATCTAGGGAAACCTCAAACCCCACACCTGTGAATTAAAAGCAATATGAGAACATGCAGAGGGCTATTTTGCGGCCGCATTTTGCCATTATTACGTATGATCCGTGACCTTTGGGGTAAAGACTACACTTAGGCAGATGATACTGCCTGTGCTTCAATCGATACTGTGGGGGGCATGCACTTGCAGGATTCCACCCCAACACACACAATGCAGATACACAAATTATGTCTCATAACCCAAAGTCAAATGCTATCAACAGATGCAGGCATATGTGTATAGCGATACTCATCATAAAGTGCTGCGCCGTCAGCCCACTGTTCCTTAATAGCCTCAAGACTATCACTCTACAAATCCTTCTTAAAATATTGCTATACGCAAATTCTGAATAAGATGATTTTGGGAACTATAAGAAATTGCCTAGAATGCTGACAGCTTAATTAACCCCTTACTGCCATTCGATGGGATAGTACGTCCAATGGCAGTACACCCGCTTTGATGTCGGCTCCGGCAGTGAGATCACATCAAAGCCGGGACATGTCAGCTGTTTTGAACAGCTGACATGTGCCCGCAATTGAACCCATGCTTCCGGCCATTAGGCCGGAAATATGCGCACCGCTGACCCCCGTCACGTGATCGGTGCTCATAGCAATGCAGTAAATCTGCTACATAGAGGCGATTTGAGCATCGCCTCTATGTTGCAGAGCTGATCAATTTGTGGCAGCTTCTAGCTTCCCATGGAAGCATGCCAAAACTTCAAGAAAAATAGTTTTAAAAATATAAAAAAAAATTAAAAAAGTATAAAAGTTTAAATCACCCCCCCTTTAGCCCCATTCAAAAACAATAAACAAAAAAAATAAAACATACACATATTTGGTATCGCCGTGTTCAGAATCGCCCGATCTATCAAAAAAAAAGGATTAACCTGATCGCTAAACGGTGTAGCGAGAAAAAAATCAAAACGTCAGAATTACGTTTTTTGGTCGCTGTGACATTGCATCGAAATGCAATAACGGGCGATCAAAAGAACGTATCTGCACAAAAGTGGTATCATTAAAAAGCAAAAAATAAGTCTTCACCCATCCCAAGATCATGAAAAATGGAGACGCTATGGGTAATGGAAAATGGCGCAATTTTTTTTATTTTTTTATGCACATTTTGGAATTTTTTTTCACCACTTAGGTAAAAAACAACCTAGTCATGTTTAGTATCTATGAACTCGTAATGACTTGGAGAATCATAATGGTCAGCTTTAGCATTTAGTGAACCTAGCAAACAAGCCAAACAAAAAACTAGTGTGGGATTGCACTTTTTTTTCAATTATTAACATGTGTAGTTCTCTATTTATACAATATAAATAAAATCTAGCCTAATGCATTTTACAGCAATGTGTCTAGTTTAAAAAAGCAAGAAGAAAATGATTTACTAAGATTTAGATTTCTTAATGTTTCCTGGAGCACTTAAACATTTCAAATGCTTTTTATTCATTTGGTCTACCTCAGCTGCTAGAAAAATAGAAAATTACATAACAAAACCCACAACCTTTTCACACGTTAAAACAGTTTTATGTTACCTACTGTAAAGAGCACTAGGGATCAGGTTAATGCATGAACCGTACATTCATTTTTGGGGACAGAATTGGTGTCATGATTCCACCACTCACGGTGTCCTAGGGATGCAGTGAGTGACAGCTCAGCTGCTCTATAGAATCAGAGGTATGCTGGGCTGTCAGTATTGTGAGTGACTGCCCAGCCACCCAATCTGTCCGGGCCTGCTGGATTTCCTCCTGGTGTCGCTCGTTCAGGGTGATTACCCGGCTATTTAGCTTGCCGACAATGGTCAGACCATTGTCAGTCATAGCTTTGCTCTGTGGTGTGCGTGCCTTGTTCTTAGAGTTCTGCTATTCAGATCTCTGTTGCCTGACCTTGGACTTTACCTTTTGACCATCCTCTTGTATAGTACCAATGCCTTTGATCTTTGCTGCCTGTCCTCGGACTTTGCCTTCTGACCATTTTGGCACCTTACCCTTTGACATGCTCTTCTGGTATTTGTCCCTGGACCCTTCATTTTCTTGTCTCATGGCTTTGGAAAGTTGTTCAAGTGAGGGTGAAAGGATAAGGGAGATGACAACATACAAATACAGGGTACTGTGAATTGTGGATTTTCAAGGCAGAATCCAAACTGAAAATCAGAATTTTGGGAAATTTCCTAGTGTATTATTATAATACTAGATGGTGGCCTGATTCTAAGGCATCGGGTATTCTAGAATATGCATGTCCACGTAGTATATTGCACAGCCCACGTAGTATATTGCCCAGCCACGTAGTATATTGCCCAGCCACGTAGTATATTGCCCAGCCACGTAGTATATTGCCCAGTCACGTAGTATATTGCCCAGCTACGTAGTATTTTGCACAGCAACGTAGTATACAGCAGAGAGCCACGTAGTATACAGCACAGCCACGTAGTATACTGCCCAGTCACATAGTATATTGGCCAGCCACGTAGTATATTGCCCAGACACATATGTAACAGGTTAAAAAAGAGTTAAAATAAAAAATAAACATATACTCACCTTCCGAGGGATCCCTTGTAGTCCTGTCACCTGTGTGCGGTACACGCGGCAGCTTCTGGTCCCAGGGTTTGATTAGCGAAGGACCTGTGATGACGTCGCAGTCACATGACCGTGACGTCATGGAAGGTCCTTCTCGCATAGTATCCTTAGCATCGGAACCTGCCGCTTGCACTGCCGAGGACACGACGCCACCTCGGAGGGTAAGAATAACCTTTTTTTTAAATTAGTATTATGTTTAACATTAGATCGTTTTACTATTGATGCTGCATAGGCAGCATCAATACTAAAAAGTTGGTCACACAGGGTTAATAGCTGCGTTAATGGAGTGTGTTACACCGCGGCATAACGCGGTCCATTAACGCTGCTATTAACCCTGTGTGAGGGCTGACTCGAGGGGAGTATGGAGCGGGCACTGACTGTGGGGAGGAAGGAGCGGCCATGTTGCCGCCAGACTGTGCCCGTCGCTGATTGGTCGTGGCAATGTTTGTGGGCGTTTTGCCACGACCAATCAGCGACTTGGATTTCCATGACAGACAGAGGCCGCGACCAATGAATATCTGTGACAGACAGACGGAAGTGACCCTTAGACAATTATATAGTAGATCATTATTATTATTATTATTAATGAAAAAAATTCCTACTGTAAGGGGTGTACAGGATATCTAAAGAACAGAGGTAGAGTTTCACATCTCTGAAGCGAATTGAAAATTCATTTAAGGGCATAAAGCTGAATAGAGTAGGCACTATTTTCTTATGGGGCATGTATATACGCAGCAGATGTGTTGCAGAAATTTCTCAAAAAGAAATTGTGACTTGAATGATACGACATTCTAGTTCATAGTGTATATTGTGTCGTCTTCGCCTTGTCTGCTTCCGCCATGGAACCTTTGATTCCAGGTCACCCCTTTAATTCTCCTAAAATGTCTGCACACTTTTCAGACTACCCTATGAACAATTCTCCAAGTTCTCAGATTAACCAGCACCAGAGGGGACCTGGAATCTCAAGCAATGGAAAGGGGGCACTGGGTACTTTTACATTGCTTTGCATCTATTAGGTGAAATTTTTATCCAGAACCTTAAGGATATTGTAAAGGGGAGTATCCTAAACTTTAAAAGTCTAACTGAATAAGCCAATAGTACTGTAAGAAACCAAAAAATATATATCGTATATACTCATGTATACGTCGAGTTTTTCAGCACATTTTTTGTGCTGAAAATGCCCCTCTTGGCTTATACATGAGTCATTGCCCCAGAAAGACAGCAGGGGAGGGGGAGTGGCAGATCAGCGGGTCACAGAGGCAGGAGTGGGCAGCTGCGGCTAAAGCCTGTGCCCACTGTAAAAGAGAAATGAATATTCACTGTGCTGGCAGAGAATATTAATTTCTCTTATAGCACGCACAGTTACAGACACAGCTGTCGGCTTCCAGCACACATCATAGCTACCTTCCCCGCGCGCCCTTGCTGCATCTCGTTCCGGCGCCAGCAGCTTTTCCGGCCGAGCGATCACGTAGCCCCGCTCATTAAGGTAATGAATATTCACCTCTCTCCACTCCCATAGGTGTGGAGTGAATATTCATCACCTTAATGAGCGGAGCCACGTGATCGCTCGACCGGAAGAGCTTCTGGCGCCGGAACGAGATGCTGCGACGGTGGACAGGGAAGGTACGTAGGATGTGTGTTTGTTTTTTTTGTTTGTTTTTATAGGAACCATGCACACAAGAATAGGGAATAAGGAGCCATGCATACAAGGACGGGACGTGGAGCTATGAACACACAGACGGGACAGGGAGTCATGCATACAAGGACAGGGATGGGAGTCATGCATGCAAGGACAGGGATGGGGAGTCATGCATGCAAGGACAGGGATGGGGAGCCATGCATACAAGGACGGGTATGGGGAGCCATGCATAGAAGGATGGGTATGGGGAGCCATGCATACAAGGACAGGGATGGTGAGCCATGCATACAAGGACAGGGATGGGGAGCCATGCATACCAGGATAGGGATGAGGGCACAATGCATACCTGGCTTATACTCGAGTCAATAAGTTTTCCCAGTTTTTCGTGGCAAAATTAGGTGCCACGGCCTATACTCAGGTCGACTTATACTCGAGTATATACAGTACTCATTGCTTGCATTAGGTGTTGTCCTGTCATCATTCAAAATATTGTACATAACCTCTCATCTGAACAGGATAAATCTTTATTTCACCTAAAATACAAAAATGCAAGGGACACAGTATCAAGTGAGGGAAAGCAGCTTAAGTCCGAGAGGCAAGTAAAAGTTTCTTTTTATTACTTACATCACTACGGATGCATTAAGCTTAACTTTAAAAGTAGCGAACAACACCTTTAATCTTACTATTAAAAACCCAACTATATACAGTGGCATGTAAAAGTTTGGGCACCCCTGGTCAAAATTAGTTATTATGAACAATTGAACAAGTTGAAGACGAAATGTACTCTAAAAGGGCCAACATATTTCCTTTGTATTTTAGCAAAAGAAATATATTGTCATTTGTTTTCATTTTAAAGTTACAAAAAGGAAAATGCGCAGATGTAAAAGTTTGGGAACCTTTGGAGATTTGTGTGCTCAGATAACTTTGACCTAGGTTTCAGAATTTAGTTAGCCTGAGTTATGGCATTTTTACTATCATCATTAGGAAAGGCCAGGTGATACAAATTTCCCACCTTTATAAAAACCCAGCCTCCTCTAACCTTGTGCCCAAAAACTGCAGCAATGGGTTCTTCTAAGCAGCTGCCTTTACACTGAAAATGAAAATGTTGTAGGCCAATAAAGCAGAAGGCTACAAGACGATAGCAAAGAGTTTTGAAGTTGCCCTTTCGTCAGTTCAAAATGTAATTAAGAAATGGCATTACGTTTTTTTGTCCAAAATACAAAGGAAATTTGTCATCTTTAACTTTAGGCCTTTTAGAGATAATTTCATCTTCAACTTGCTTAACTGTTAAAAATAACAATAATTTTGCCCAGGGGTGCCAAAACTTTTACATGCCGCTGTAGTTCAAGTCTCTAAGCGTAAATTCCATTGTTATTTTTTTTTTTTTGAGGTTTTAAAAATGCTTTCAGAATTTTTTTAAATTTATGAACTCATAGAATTTTGGTGAAAAAGAATCTTTGAAGAGTAGAAAAAAAATTGCATAACATGAGACTGCACAAAAATGCAGCAAATTTTGGGGATTTCATGCTAATAATAACAAGCTGTGACAAAGTGGTCATAACTGGGACAGGAAGGGGACCGGACAGGGCTTGCCAACTCTCACTTGTCAAATTCATGACAAGCAGCAGCATTACTTACAATGGCTATCTTGATCCAGCCACAGACTGGAGTAAGACTTCTGGGGAGGCACACACACACAGACACATGCCACGGTTAATTCACCTCTGCCATACTTTCAGTTGCATCAGTGACACATCTATTTTTTTTTACCCCTTTGTCCACTAAGCCACAATACTACAAAGTGTAAGGAAGATATCTTACCATAACTC
Organism: Ranitomeya imitator; assembly: GCF_032444005.1. NCBI lineage: Eukaryota > Metazoa > Chordata > Amphibia > Anura > Dendrobatidae > Ranitomeya > Ranitomeya imitator. The sequence goes on from NC_091288.1 coordinate 67,141,352, forward strand.
CTTCCAGTTGACTTAATAAATGAGATGAACAGTCACCATTTGTATGAGTTGGGGCAGAGGGGGTGAAGGACATGATTCAAATGCCTAGCTATGTTGTCTTATCAGCCTTGGTGAAAAGAGCACAGCCGATGCTAGCCAAGTTGATAGTTGGCACTCTTGAGTCAGCGTAAATCTAGAGGTGGATATTATGCGGTGGGGCAAAGGGCTGAGGACATTTTCCACACTAAGACAATGGTCAGCCGAGTCAGAGATGATTAGGAGCATGATTATAATACCATGTCTGATGAAGAGATCTAAGTAGTCTCGAAAACCCTGGAAGATACCAGACTGCCATTTTTTCTCTCTGTGTTCTCACATGGAAGACAATATGTGCTGCTCTCTAGACTTGGTTTTGATATGAAAAGTGCATTGCACACTCGTCACATGGAGCAGCCACTATGGACAGTGAGATAACTGTTGTGAATTCTGTTGTCGAACTCCCTCCTGTGGTCGTGAATGGTACTTCGGCGAGTTCTGTCTATGGGCTCCCTCTGGTGGCTGTGAGTGAAGCTGCTGCTTCTGAGGTTCCTTACACAGGTGACGTGGTTTATCCTTTGGTTGACTGCTCTATTTAACTCCTCTCAGATCGTTACTCCATGCCAGCTGTCAATGTTTTTGCATTGGTTCAGTTCGCTCCTGGATCTCTCTGGTGACCTGCCTTCTCCTGCAGAAGCTAAGTTCCTGATAGTCATTATTTGTTCATTGTTTTCTTGTCCAGCTGGTTTTCATGATTTTGTCTTGCTAGCTGGAAGCTCTGGGATGCAGAGTGGCCCCTCCGCACCGTGAGTCGGTGCGGAGGTCTTTTTTGCACACTCTGCGTGGTCTTTTGTAGGTTTTTGTGCTGATCGCAAAGTTACCTTTCCTATCCTCTGTCTATTTAGTAAGTCTGGCCTCCCTTTGCTGAAACCTGTTTCATTTCTGCGTTTGTGACTTTCTTCTTTACTCACAGTCAATATATGTGGGGGGCTTCCTTTACCTTTGGGGAATTTCTCTGAGGCAAGGTAGGCTTTATTTTCTATCTCTAGGGCTAGATAGTTCTTAGGCTGTGACGAGGCGCCTAGGTCTGGTCAGGAGCGCTCCACGGCTATTTCTAGTGTGTGTGATAGGATTAGGGCTTGCGGTCAGCAGAGCTCCCACATCCCAGAGCTCGTCCTGTATGAGGTTTAACTATCAGGTCATTCCAGGTGCTCCTAACCACCAGGTGATAACAGATAACATGTCTTTCAATGTGTTGAGTTGCAGCAATGCACAACTGCAAACAGGCCTGGTTCCACTGTCAGACAACGCTTATCCACCTCTTCGCATTTTCCTCAATGGACATGCTCCTATTCACAACAGGGCTGATCCTCAGTCGCTTCGTTCTTGCAGTTTTCCAAGCTGTTTTACAGCTGTTGAGCATGGGTGACAAAAGCCATACAGCAGATTAATTGCTCTTATGCATTAAACAAGAAATCTCATGCTGGGTGGCTCCCTGCCAACTGCAACTCAGCATTGTCATAATCGTCAATCAAGGAACATTTGGGTAAAGTGACTCGTCCTCTCTCCAAGAAGCACGTCCTAAATTTGATTGTGCAAAATTTAGTGAACCCCAGCTAGCACAGGCAATATGAAAAAACAATGACACTGCTATTGTCATGATTTGGAACTGCAGAGCTGTCAAGACATTGTGACTGCAGACTTTTGTCCCATGCCTGGACAACCCCTTTAAGCGAAATATTTCAATCTACTTTGTCATGCAGATGCAAACCCTGCATCTATACTGGTTTGCATGTCTATATCTTGGTTTGCTCTACAAATATACATTGTGCAATGCAGCTTTCTCAGTTTCAGTAAGACCACAGTGGGTGGGGGTTTGTCTTCAAAGTTAACCTGCTGCATTAACAATGTGCCAATATAAAAAACAGTGCTGACATGATAATATAAAGTTAGAAAGGTCAGTCCCTGGCATCCGTTCTGTAAAATCCGGCACAGTTTCAATGGCCATAGGAAGATGGATTGCTGTTAAAACATTCTGTGTTTGCCAGTGGGGCTCCACTAAAAAGCTAAGGGACCTAATTGAATCCCTTCACTACTTAGCAATGTATTGCAGTCCCTGCAGCAGTAAAGTGGTTGTGTAATGTGCAATTCAGTTCAAATGCAAATGCTATTATTCAGCGCAATGGCAATGCTATTAATAATGGACAAAGCACATTCTCTAGTAATTATACGTTATATCTGCAGTATAACAGTTGAATTGCTACATTTTTTAGCACAATGGCTTGAACCAGCTTCTAACGAAATAAAGAAATAAGATTTCAAGGTTGCAAGACCTTAGAAATGGTAAATTGTCTAAAATACAAAAACTAAATCCATTCTCTGGAGTTACAGGACTATGGCAGCAACATGAATTTTGTCAGTGTTACTTAACAAACTTAGGCTACTTTCACACTAGCGTTTTCTGCAATGCGTCGTTTTGCAGAAAAAACGCATCCTGCAAAAGTGCTTCCAGGATGCGTTTTTCCCCATAGACTTGCATTGATGACGCATTTGCGACGGATTGCCACACGTCGCATCCGTTGAGTGACGGATGCGTCGTACTTTTGCGGACCGTCGGGAGCAAAAAACGCTACATGTAACGTTTTTTTTCCTGGCGGACCGCTTTTTCCGACCGCGCATGCGCGGCCGGAACTCCGCCCCCACCTCCCCGCACCTTACAATGGGGCAGCGGATGCGCCGGAAAAATGGATCCGCTGCACCCATTGTGCAATGCAGCAAACGCTAGCGTCGGAATCTCTCCCCGACGCATTGCGACGGGGAGATTCCGACGCTAGTGTGAAAGAAGCCTTATGTGATACAAGTCATCCAGCATAAATATGAAATGCTTCTTATGCTGCACTCTTATCAACATGTATATCTGAACGTAACGATGACATGTAGAGTCTTGACAACTGTCTGTAAATTAAAGTCTTAGGTGACACTATATGAACTGTACATTACCAGTACAACTGACAAGAAGAAATTACTTCTTTCGACTCTGATAAAGGGGTTGTAAACTTTTTTTAACTAAATGTTTGGCCCCAATAAAATAAAAAAATTAAAAAAAAACCCCTCTCATCCTGTGCTGGCGTCAATCTAGTGGTTTTGGCACTCACGGTACCGGAGCTCCCATGCTGTGTTTTCACACGGGAAGCGCTTTAATCCCCTTACCCCCCTGAGGTTTTTCCGTTTTCATTTTTTGCTCCCCTTCATCCCAGGGACATTACCTTTTTTTATTTTTCTGTCATTATGGCCATGTGAGGGCTTGTTTTTTTCAGGATGAGTTGTTCTTTTGAACGACACCATTGGTGTACTAGAAAACGGAAATAAATTCAAAGTGCGTTGAAATTGCAAAAAAAGTGCAATTCCACAATTTTTTTTACCATGCTCACTACATGCTAAAACTGACCTGCTATTGTGATTCTTTGGGTTATTTTGAGTTCATAGGTGACAAACATGTATAGGTTCGTTTTTATTTAAGTGGTAAAAAAAGTCCTAAGTTTGTAAAAAAAAAAAAAATTCGCCATTTTCCAAGACCCATAGCGTCTCCATTTTTCGTCATCTGGGGCTGGGAGAGGGCTTATTTCTTGTGCGTCGAGACTACGTTTTATGGATGCCATTTTGGTGTAGATACAGTCTTTTGATCACCCGTTATTACATTTTAATGCAATGTTGCGGCGAAAAAAAAAAGGAATTCTGGTGTTTTGATTTGTTTTCCCGTTACGATATATGATCAGATTAATTATTTTTATATTATTATTAGATCAGGCGATACGGAACACAGAGATATCAAATATGTGTATTTTTAGTTTTTTTAATTGTTTTATTATACATGGGGCAAAAGGGGGGTGATTAAAACATTTATTTTTTGTAATATTTTTTTTTACATTTTTTTTTTTTTCACTGCCTTCAATAGTCTCCATAGGAGACTAGGAGCTGGGAACAGATCATTGCATGTGCCACACACAGCAGAGCGTCATCTCTGCAATGTGTAGCTAAAATGCTCATCTGCTATGAGCGCCTACAGCATGGCAAAAAAAAACTTGACTCCAGCAAAATGGCATCGGCAGCGCATTCGCATCTATCTGTAAGCGATGCTCTTAATCTGCGCAGTGGGTGAGGCTTGCACAGATTAAGAGCATTGCATGACGAGAGATGCCACTGCGTATGCACCAGTGCCATTTTGTTGGAGCCAAATTTTTCTTGCTCCAACAAAATGGCTCCTGTGCATGCGCAATGGCATCTATCAGCAAGCAATAGATGCTACTGCTCAGGCGCCGCTGAAATTTTGCTGGAGTTAATATTGTGGTCTTTACAAAAAATGTTTTAACTGTGCTCTATGGCCAGTTCGCGCGCACTGCTATGATGATGTTGTAGTACACTACTTCAATAAAATGGTAAATTTTATGGAGTCAGCGTGTGCCCATACCGCAAGCTCTGGCGCCTTTTTTTTAAGACTCTGTATATGCAAACTCACAGACATTGTTGTAAAAAAAAATGGCGGTGGATAGCGCGGTATGTGCAACCGCTGACTCAGGCGCCATTTTATTGAAGTATTGTACTACAAAACTAACATTGCACTATTCATGCCCACACTCAGGTGCAATTTTAAACCCTTTCCGACATCGGGCATAATAATACACCGATGTAGGACACCCTCCCTTTGATGTAGGCTCCGGCGGTGAGCCCACATATTTTCCAGCACATCAGCTGTTTTGAACAACTGACATGTGATGCTAACAGCCGCAGGAGGAATCGCGATCCTCCCGCAGCTGTTAACCCGTTAAATGCCACTGTCAAACTCTGACAGAGGCATTTAACATGCGCTTCTGGCAAGCACACCGGAAATCCGCCTATCGGTGACCCCCTTGAAGTGATCGCGGTTCACAATGGTTTGGCACAACAACCAGAGGTCTCCTGCAGGCTTCTATGGTTGTCACTGTCAGATTTCTATGAGCACCGCCGGGTGGTCTGCGCTCATAGGAAGTGAGTAATTCTGCTACATAGAGGCGATCTGATCATTGCCTGTATGTAGAGAGATGATCGGGTTATGGCAGCTTCTAGTCTTCCATGGATATTATTGAAGCATGCCAAAAGTTTAAAAAAAAATGTTTTGAAAAATATAAAAACATTAAAAAAAAATTAAAAAATAAAGTTCAAATAACCCCGTTTTGCCCCATTCAAAATAAAACAATAAAAAAAGAACAAACATACACATATTTTGCATCACCGAGTTCAGAATCGCCCGATCTGTCAATAAAAAAAAAGGATTAACCTTATCGCTAAACGGCGTAGTGAGAAAAAAAGTAAAAACACCAGAATTAAGTTTTTGGTCGCTGCGACACTGCATTAAAATGCAATAACGGGCGATCAAAAGGTTGTATCTGCACCAACATGGCATCATTAAAAACGCCACCTCAGCACACAAAGAATAAACCCTCACCGAACTCGAGATAACAAAAAATGGAGACGTTATGGGTATTTGAAAATGGACCAATTTTTTTTTTTAACAAAGTTTATAATTTTTTTTCACCACTTAGATGAAAAAGAAGCTACACATATTTGGTGTCTATGAACTCGTAATGACCTGGAGAATCATAATAGCAGGGCAGGTTTAGCATTTAGTGAACCTAGTAAAAAAGCAAAACAAAAAAACAACGGTGGGATTGCACTTCTTTTGCAATTTCACCTCACTTGGAATTTTTTTCCCATGTTCAAGTACGCGATATGTTAAAACCAATGGTCTCGTTCAAAAGTACAACTCGTCCCGCAAAAAACAAACCCTCACATGGCCATATTGTAAATAAAAAAAATATGGCTCTGGAAAGAAGGGTAGCAAAAAATGAAAACGCAAAACCGAAAATACCTCTGGTCATGAAGGGGTTAATGATCTATCCCTATTGTAAAACAGAGCCAAACCTTTTGAATTGGGTGCAGAAAAATCAAAGTATGAGACTTTCTTCACCGATTCGTGAACAACCACCATTTCAAGGCTGTTGATATCCTACCTGGCAAAAAAGTAATATTACCCTTAACTTTCCATGAAAGTCCAAGAAATATGGCACACAACTACCAAAATGCCATGATAATGGTCAGGAAATATGGCAAACCTCCCCTATTTGTAACAATCATGTGCAATCCAAAATGTACGGAAATCAGGTAAAACTTACTTCCCATGTGACAGGCCCGGTTTAGTAGCACGAGTATTTAACATGAAACTATAATTGCTACATGGAGACTTAACCAGATACCACAGATTTGGACGTATTAATGGTATGGTGTATGTAATCGAGTTCTGAAATCTACAAAGAGGTCTCCCTCATGGACACATATTGGTATTAATGGATGCGGAATATAAGGCCTGGAAGAAAGAAAGAATTGACAAAATTGTTTGTGCAGAGCTCCCACACAAAGACTCTAATCTGAGGCTTGATGAAACTGCAAAACCTTGCATGATACACGGTCCATGTGGTGCACTGAATCCATGTATGGATAATGGGAACTGTACCAAAGGTTTTCTAAAGGATTTCTGCTCCAAAACTAATAGCAATGTAAATGTATACCCTAAATACCGGCACAATGACAACTTTGTTGAACTTGGTGAAAAGCAGGGTTGATAACAGATGGGTGGTACCTTATAACCCTTACCTTTCTTTAAAATACAAGGCCCACATAAACGTAGAGATTTGCAGTTCTATAGAAAGTGTAAAATGTTTGTTCAAATACATCTACAAAGAGCATGATTGTGAAAATATCCAATTTGCTACTGTCTCCACAGAACAAGAAGCCACAGCTGAACGGGATGCAGTAAAAATTACTTAGAAACTCACTATGTAAATTCACCTGAAACATGCTGCAGACTCAAAGAATATAAAATCCACCGTCAAACTGATCATGTGAAAGATTTAATGTGCACAAATTACTTTATGCCAGGTAAAGAAGCTGAAACTGTGCAGCAAATATACACCAAGTCTAAACTTCTTGCTTTAGTGACGGAGCCAAATTTTTGAAATCTGACCAGTGTCACTTTATGTGGCAATAGCTCTGGAACGCTTCAACAAATCCCAGTGATTTTGAGATTGTTTTTTCACGACACATTATACTTTATGATAATGGTAAATTTAGGTCAATAGGTTTTGTGTTTATTTATAAAAAATATCAAACATTTGAGAAAAATGTAAAAAAAATTTGCAATTTTCAAACTTTGAATGATTATCCCTTTAATCCAGATAGTCATATCACAATAAAACATTCATAAGTTCAATTTCCCTCATGTCTGCTTTACATCAGCACTGTTTGTAAAGTGTTCTTTTATTTTGGTAGCATTTTAGGAGGTTTAAAAATGTAGCAGTAATTTTTCATTTTTTCAAGGAAATTTACAAAATTTATATTTTTAGGGACTTATCCATATTTGAAGAGCCTTTATGGGTCCTATATATTTGGAAAACCCCCAAAGTGACACCAATTTAAAAACAGCACCCCCTGACATATTGAAAACTGCTGTCAGGTAGTTTATTAACCCTTCAGGTGCTTTTCAGGAATTAATGCAAAGTGGCATGACAGAAATGAAAATGTGCATTTTTACCACCTAAATGCCTCTAACTTCTAAACAGATTACTACAGCCTTCAGACTCTAAGGCCGCTATTTGGTCATGAATTGCCACGGCAAACATCAGGACCACACAATCATGATCTGAGGGCACCAATTGTGATAAAGAGGAAGCCCCCACACTCTGTTAACCATTTATATGATGTAGGCACTATTGACAGCAGCATCAAAGGCGTTAAACAGATATGTACGGTGCCAACACTGATCGTGGCTGATGCAGCAAGTTGTCAGCTATAGTGGACAGCTGACAGCTGCTGGATTGTTACCTGTATGGGGAGGCTATTATCTTATATCTCAGGTCAGTTAAAAGACGTATTGCCTGTCATAAAGGGTTTTTTTTTTTTACTGAATTGGGAAGCTCCTAATGCTCAACAATATCTACACATTGAAATCCCTGAACATTACACATGGAATGATAAAAATATCACATGGAAGCCACAAAGGTCATCAAACCACATTTGGCAGAGTGTTTAACGTTAGTCCATTTGACAGACAAAAATACTTTCTCCGAATTCTTCTCAATGTTAGAGAAGTAACATCTTTTGAGGATCTCAAAACAACTAAAGGAAACAGTTTTCCTACTGTCCAAGAAGCATGTATTGCAAGATGGTTAACTGATGATGATTCTCAATGGGATACTTGCCTAAAAGAAGCTGCCTTTTATCAAATGCCAATACAGCGTAGGCAATTGTTTACTTTTACTTGCATCACGTGTGAGTAGTCTATGCAGAAACATTGTTTCAAAGGCACAATGAAAATCTTATGGAATACTATAACAAGCATTTCCTCCATTGCATGTAATGTCATATAGAGGGCCTTTTCTACATGAGTATAAAAGGCCCTCTATATGACATTACATGCAATGGAGTCTGTGTTACAGACACATGGAAAGTCATTAAAAGATTTTGACCTACAACTTCCTGTTGGGAAGTACAATGAGCCAATCCATTCTGGCAAATATTACGACCCTATTGTGGAAAAGATTTTGTTTGAGGAAACATTCCAAATGTTAAACCCAGTACAACGAAAGGCTATTAACAAAATCAGGGAAGCAATTGAAAACCCCAACTTGAAAAAAACGTATATTTTTCATTGATGGAACTACAATCATGCATTACGTTCACAGAAAAATATGAATTAGTCTTGCCATGTGCATTTACAGGCATTTACTTTGCTGTAATGGAGGCCGATCTTCACATAATCTATTCTAACTGCCTATACCAATTAATGAAATGTCTACTTACAATATTTGTCATGGCAGCAATAATGGTGTGAATGTTTCTGCCACCTCACCACCACCCGATCTTCCGCCTCACCACCACCCAAGCTGCCGCCTCACCACCACCTGAGCTTCCGCCTCACCACCACCCGAGCTGCCGCCTCACCACCACCCGAGCTGCCGCCTCACCACCACCTGAGCTTCCACACCCCCGACCTTCTGTCTCTTCCCCATTATACCATAGAATGTGAGTCCACAAGGACAGGGTCCTCTTTCCTCTGTACCAGTCTGTCATTGTAAATTTGTTTACTGTAAACGATATCCATAACCCTGTATGTAACCCCTTTCTCATGTACAGCACCATGAAATTAATGGTGCCATATAAATATATAATATTAATAATAATAATGTCCTGGTTACAGTGGAAAAAAATTAACACTAAATGGGGAAAATAACATAATCCCCAGAGATCTGTTATGATCTACTGGTGAGCTGGGATGAAGGGAATAACAAATTATCTATCTATCTATCTATCCAGTCCCCATCCAATTTTTTTTTACTCATATATCCAAAAAATTAAAATCTTTTATGTATCTATATGACCATAATAACCTGGAGAATCCATCCACAAGTCCATCTGACCAGTAAAAATCTAAACAAAAGATAAATATATTTGTTTTTCATATATTTGTGTCACAAAGAAAATACATAAATTGCATATTTATTTATATGTAGCTCAAAACAGTGCTAAAAATAATAGAATTCCTTCCATATAAAAAACAAAGCCTCATACAGCCATGTCAGTTTAAAAAAAATAAGTTACGGCTCCTGAAATGCAGTGATCTGGTCATTAGGGGGGTTAATGTAAAAGAGATAATACTTTTTAGACATCATGCTACATAGGATTGTGTTTTAGCACAAGATGTACCATACCCAAGGTACAGGACGTTTTGCCACAATAAACTCAGCGCTGCTTTGTCTTCAGTAGCTATATAAACACCATTCTCACACGTGTTACAAGTAGGTACATTTGCATTTAACAGAAAAGATATTTATTTTTTTTCCTCTTACAAAACCATTGCATTAATTCAACATTTCTAGGCAATGCAGAAGAAGAGCTCCGTGTGAAATAACTCTACTGGCCCTGACCACCCGAGTACTATGCATTTCATTTTTATTTTTGGTAATCAGAATCAGCATGCTATCATACTGTGGATAACTTAACCTGACTTCCCTGCTGATAAAATGGGATTTTATTTTGCAATATCCAGCAAAAAAAGCCTTTATAGTGCCTATAATCATTATTATTGTGAATTTTAAGACAACAGGAACCATTTGAATAGCTATGAGCATAGTCCTATGCATATGTATTTTACTGTAAATTGCAGACTTACCAAACTAGCTCATTTAAAAGAAAAAAAAGACTGAATTCAGATTTTAAAAATATTTCAAACTGATTACTGCTAATTACATTATCATTTCAAAACAATGGCTTTCTTAAGAAAGAGCAGCATATCTGAAAGTAAGCCAGCCTAGCTAAAAGGAGATAGCTGGAGTGCTTTGCACCAGTTATATTAAAATGCCCTCCCATTTGGTGCATTTGGAATTATAAGGACTCAGAACTCAAGGACGAGTACTCACTGTGGTTTCACGGATAGCACTCGTACCCATGATATTCTATGGGACTGTGCACAGTTCTCTTTTTTTTTTTCAGTCCAAGTGGTCTGAGGAAAGAATCAGTGAGATGATCGATTCTGATCAAGGCGTCGGATGAAAATCAGCAATGAAAGTCTTTGAGTCTGTGAAAAACATCGGGCCGTGCTCAGTTGACATCAGAGTATGGTTTTACAAACTGACAAAATGGACAAAAGTTTTTATCTCTCCACCTCCAAGAAAAACTGATGCCACTCTGATCAAACTCTGACACAGAATAATCAGTTTTTCTCAGCTGGAAATAAAACAGTAATCTTTGTTGAATGCAGAAAAAGCAAAGCAAATTTTTATTATTTACGTATTCTAATGATGTCAAAGTAAAAATATTGGAAAATAACTATGAATGTGGTATTGACTATAAAGTTACCATGTCAGTTATACCACATAGTGAAAGCCAAAAAAAACCTAAATCCTACAAACAAATGGTGGGATTGATGTTGCTCTATTTTCACCCCACCTTCCCCAAAACAATAAAAGTTATACAATGCATCATATAATATATACTGTATATCACATAAAAAAATGCAGCTCAGACTATGTCTCCCCAACGTTCTCTACTTTCTTTAGAAGCAGATACTCTTCCTAGTAAATTCAAATTAATTTCCGTACATATTTTTGCAGTAGCTAAATTGCTCATAGGGGCTAAATAGAAAACAGCAAATATTCCTAACATAAACAATAGAATAGAAAAAAATTCTACTGCATAACTCATTCGAATTAGAATTAGCGCTAAGTAGCAATTCCCTTCCAATATACGAAGCCAAACAATCAACATGGACTAAGTTTCTCTCTACCTAAAGCAGAATCCTTTTTTCACGATTTGCTTTGATGCATAGCCAGCCAGACAGATAATTTTCTAATAGGCCAACTCAATTTAACAGTATAGATATTTCTATTAGCGACAATTGTCTCAGAAGACTACTTTTATTTCCCTCTCTTTCTTCCCTTAAACTTCCCTTATCCTTTTCCCTTCCCCAACTTTCCCTTGTTAAATCTTCCCTTTCCCTTACCCTTTCTTTCCCCACCTTTTTCTTCATTTTGTTTTCATAACCTCTTTATTTCATTTTATTTACATTTACAGTTGTTAACCTATCACTTCCCCTTACCCATTTCTTCCCTTTCCCTCCTTCCTGTATTTTTCCTCTCCTTTCTTAAATTTCCCTTTTGTTCTCCTTAATGTTTATTTTCCCCCAAATGTTGTTTATTACGTAATGATTACTTAGGTTTATATCCCATCGTTAATTACTAAGAATTGTTAGTTAGTTATGAGTATGAGATATTATTCCTGTATATAATTATTTTTATATCCTACTTCCCTACCTCCCCCCGTTTATTGTAAAATTTCCCCAAATAAAAATTATTGTAAGAAAAAATTGCAGTTCATTTTGGTTTAAAAAATGAATGTGTATGACTATAGATATAACAAATTGTGGATTTAAGAAAGCAACAATGAAGGGAAAAAAAAGTATAATATGGTCAATAAAGCTCAAAATAGGAAGGTGTTTAGGGGTTTAGTTTGTATAATACGGTGCATTTATATAAAGAATGTACAACTAAAGAAAATAGTTTTCTACTTTAAATTTGCCCAGCAATCTAATGCAATCATCATGGGTGTTAAGTTTTATGAGCCATTACCAAAATTTTGAAAGTGCAGTTAAACTGTAAATGAGATTTACACTGCTACTAGATACAAAAATGTTTTGCATTGACCAGTCTAAGACAACAATAAAATGAAATATGTGGAAATATTGTGCATATTGCAATGCCTTTATTGTGCAGCACAAAATTAATACGATTAGAGGATTTTTTGCAGCAAAGAAATTCTTCCGATTCATGGTCTGTGTTACATTGTTTCCTAAAGCTTCTATTAATTTTTTAAATTCCCCAAATAGGAAAGTAAAAAAAGAAGTTTAATGCAATAACAGGAGAGCTCAGTAAACCATTTATTGCATACTACATCTTGCTTAGCTTGCTAATAAAACTCGTAAAATTCTTCGGCGTGAGCTGCTTCTAAATAAATCTCCGCGATTCGGTTTTATGACCTGACAGATTTTTCTTATTCTTATTCTTTTGCTTTTCCTTTTCTTTTAATAAACATAAAAAATAATATGCAATAGCTAGTAAAAGTCATATTAATTAAAAAAGAGCCATTGTGCAGCTACTTAGAATCTCAACAATACTGTGATTATCAAACTGCCCTCCTCACAGACTGAGCTTCCAGTCTGACAATAAATTCAAAGGGAAAATTTATGATAACATCTGTTTTTTTGTTGTTTTTTTTACACCTATGGAGCGAACACTAACTGATGTATTATTTTATAGCTCATAAGATATGCTCATAAAGCCATCACTCTTTGTATTACATGCTTTATTCCTTTAATATATGGAGAACAATTTAAGAAATTGACCATTTTACTGTGACCAACCAAAGTATTAAATTACTTTAATCTATTGCATTTTCAAACTAAATTTCATTTTTTTTAAATCAGATGAATTTGCTGAAAAAGGTCAATCTATAAAAAACAAGTTTTCCTTAATCCATATGATATGGAATGACTTGCTGATCGTTGTGAGTCTGACTGTTAGGACTAGATGTCGAACCCAAACTTAAGAGCTCGGTGTTCGTAAAGAACATTGAGTGTCTGGTGCTGAAAGCTGAATACAGACTTTTCCCGGAAGACCGTTTTAATGTTTGGAGTTCCGGGGGAAGTCCAGGAGGAGGACGAGAGAGAGAGAGAAAGAAAGTGAGAGACAGACAGAGAGGAAAAGACACAGAGAGATAGGGAGAAAGACAAAGAGAGAGAATTTTTCCAGTTTCAAAGTTTGGGTCCTCATTCATTTCAATGGGGTTTAAGTTCAGGTTCAAGTTCAGGTACAGATCTAGTATCCGAACAGAACTTTGGACTAAAGTTTGGTCAGGTACCAGAACCTGAACTTCCACGGGTCCCCTCATCCCTAATTAGGACTCCTAGCAATCCAGAGACTGGAGTATTGAACTCAGAAGAGAGCTCTAAAGCATGCTTCCGATCCATTTGGGGATTCCATTAGGACTGTTGGAGAATGCATATAAACCATGAATAGAATTGAAAGTGAGCATGCTAAGCTTTCCCGCATTCAAGACAGGGCTGTAGAGCACTGTTTTTGGAGTTCCAGAGAACTGATCTTGGGATCAATAGGTGTCTCAGAGGTCAGAGACCAAGCAATCCTGTGGAAAGGGGATAACCTGATGTTTTGGAAACAATCTTTTAAAAGGTAGGCTAATGTGTCTAATCCAATATAATACATTCTTGAAAGACTGTTTCATGGACACATAAATCAAATGGACCCGAGTTATCAGCTAGCCAAAGTATTGTCTTAATATATATCTTGATATAGACATATAGCAAAATCAACAGTCAGTGACATGGCACTGTTGCAGGATATACTACGGCTAGGGAATCCTTCCCTATCCCTAAAGCTAGGGGCACCCTAGCTATCCCTGCTCCCTTGATTACTTCTGATGGTCAAGATGCCAGGGTCAAGTGCCTTACTGAGATTCTAAATCATCCCATTTCTGTCCCTGTCACCACCCAGGGAAGTGGGGAGTTGTAATGTATAAGAATAGACAGTACAGACTAACAAGAGAAGATGTATAGGGATGAATGAAAATACCAATCGTACAAATATGCACTCACAAACAACAAAGTTGAACACTGGGAAGTAAAGGAAAGAGAAACAAAATAGGAGAGGATAAGGATATGCACACAGACAAGTAACCAAGTAAGTGTTCTGAAAAACACTCCAAACGCCTCATCAAACAACCAACACCTTCAACTTCAGAACCAGGCAGTATTAAACTAACACTGGCAATCCCTGAGTATGTAGACAGTCATGGCCAAAAGTATTAACACCCCTGCAATTCTGTCAGATAATGCTCAGTTTCTTCCTGAAAATGATTGCAATCACAAATTCTTTGGTGTTATTATCTTCATTTAATTTGTCTTAAATGAAAAAACACAAAAGAGAATGAAGCAAAAAGCAAAACATTGATCATTTCACACAAAACTCCAAAAATGGGTCAGACAAAAGTATTGGCACCCTCAGCCTAATACTTGGTTGCACAACCTTTAGCCAAAATAACTGCGACCAACCGCTTCCGGTAACCATCAATGAGTTTCTTACAATGCTCTGCTGGAATTTTAGACCATTCTTCTTTGGCAAACTGCTCCAGGTCCCTGATATTTGAATGGTGCCATCTCCAAACTGCCATTTTTAGATCTCTCCACAGATGTTCTATGGGATTCAGGTCTGGACTCATTGCTGGCCACCTTAGAAGTCTCCAGTGCTTTCTCTCAAACCATTTTCTAGTGCTTTTTGAAGTATGTTTTGGGTCATTGTCCTGCTGGAAGACCGATGACCTCTGAGGGAGACCCAGCTTTCTCACACTGGGCCCCACATTATGCTGCAAAATTTGTTGGTAGTCTTCAGACTTCATAATGCCATGCACACGGTCAAGCAGTCCAGTGCCAGAGGCAGCAAAGCAACCCCAAAACATCAGGGAACCTCTGCCATGTTTGACTGTAGGGACCGTGTTCTTTTCTTTGAATGCCTCTTTTTTTCTCCTGTAAACTCTATGTTGATGCCTTTGCCCAAAAAGCTCTACTTTTGTCTCATCTGACCAGAGAACATTCTTCCAAAACGTTTTAGGCTTTTTCAGGTAAGTTTTGGCAAACTCCAGGCTGGCTTTTTTATGTCTCGGGGTAAGAAGTGGGGTCTTCCTGGGTCTCCTACCATACAGTCCCTTTTCATTCAGACTCCGACGGATAGTACGGGTTCACACTGTTGTACCCTCGGACTGCAGGGCAGCTTGAACTTGTTTGGATGTTAGTCGAGGTTCTTTATCCAACATCCGCACAATCTTGGGTTGAAATCTCTTGTCAATTTTTCTTTTCCGTCCACATCTAGGAAGGTTAGCCACAATGCCATGGGCTTTAAACTTCTTGATGACACTGTGCACGGTAGACACAGGAACATTCAGGTCTTTGGAGATGGACTTGTAGCCTTGAGATTGCTCATGCTTCCTCACAATTTGGTTTCCCAAGTCCTCAGACAGTTCTTTGGTCTTCTTTCTTTTTTCCATGCTCAATGTGGTACACACAAGGACACAGGACAGAGGTTGAGTCAACTTTAATCCATGTCAACTGGCTGCAAGTGTGATTTAGTTATTGCCAACACCTGTTAGGTGCCACAGATAAGTTACAGGTGCTGTTAATTACACTAATTAGAGAAGCATCATATAATTTTTCGAATGGTGCTAATACTTTTGTCCACCCCCTTTTTTATGTTTGGTGTGGAATTATATCCAATTTGGCTTTAGGACAATTCTTTTTGTGTTTTTTTCATTTAAGGCAAATTAAATGAAGATAATAATACCAAATAATTTGTGATTGCAATCATTTTCAGGAAGAAACTGAGTATTATCTGACAGAATTGCAGGGGTGTTAATACTTTTGGCCATGACTGTAGCAGAAGGTAGTGGCCAACAGTGAACAGCTGAGACCATCAAAGCAGGAAAGCTCCAGGAGCTCTCACCTGACCAGATTAACACTTGCACTGCTACTGTTTAATATGATAATTGACAGAGCCCGACATATTAGATATCCATACAATATTATAACTTGCGTAAAGCAAGAGGAGTCAGTCCCAAAGACGACATAAATCCTACATAGAAAGAAAGGGACACCTGACCCATATACAATCTGAGATATAGTAACAAAAAATAATAGCGAAAGACATAATGCAGAAAAACTCAATTTATTAAATACTAAACAACACTCAGGAATACTAAATAAACATATAAGAACAATTGGACGAGTATATCAATAGGAAAGAGCAAAAAAGAACGGGTCCACGGAGATATAAAGCGAACCATCCCAAAGAGACAGGTCTGAGACAGTACCTAGCCACTCAAATGCATAGGCTCAGAAAGCCTGTCACATTGAACCGAAGAAAGGCAAGGGTCATACTAATAAAACAGGCCGAAGAAATCCACTCCGGATACCTGCTGACCACAGGCCAAAAGCTGCATATTGCGTATAATCAATTGACTATAGATAAAAAGTGCCAGTGCAAAAAGTGAAAAGAGTGCGAACAAAAAGCAGCCATCGGTTACTAATAATATCTTACCCATGTGGGGGGGTGATCGCCAACCGCCGTGAATCCGCACTGCCCCGACGCGCGTTTCGCGTTGCGGGCTTCTTCGGGGGGCCGTGTCTAATACTTTTGTCCACCCCCTTTTTTATGTTTGGTGTGGAATTATATCCAATTTGGCTTTAGGACAATTCTTTTTGTGTTTTTTTTCATTTAAGGCAAATTAAATGAAGATAATAATACCAAATAATTTGTGATTGCAATCATTTTCAGGAAGAAACTGAGTATTATCTGACAGAATTGCAGGGGTGTTAATACTTTTGGCCATGACTGTAGCAGAAGGTAGTGGCCAACAGTGAACAGCTGAGACCATCAAAGCAGGAAAGCTCCAGGAGCTCTCACCTGACCAGATTAACACTTGCACTGCTACTGTTTAATATGATGATGAAGTGCTTCTAACTAGTGCAGGAGTACATAAAATCTTCTGGCCCTTCTCTGTCATGGTAAACCCGTGACAGCCAGCCATCATGCAAAAAAAAGCCTCCAAACATGTTGACTTACATTTCATACCTTTCATGTATTAAATGGGTTTTCCGGGCATTTTTATTTTTTTATTGCCCGCTATGAAAATAATAAAATGATGCTAATTCACCCACAGCAGGTCCATTCTCTTGCGAGCGTGAGTAAAGATTATTTTATTATTCTTACAATGGGTAACCCAGAGAATAAGAACAAATCATACAATACACCTTTTAGGATATGAATGATACTGTAGATTACAGACAGAACTGAATCTAGTTGGTTTTAATAGGCTTCTTTCAAAATTACCATCATGTGCATATGTATCTAAGTGGTGGTAAAATTGAAATTTAAACAAATTAGATAATATTTCTGCGACTGTAAAAATGCCCCACAAAAAGCTTAAAAGGAAGTGTCAGAAAACTTAGCGTATGTTCATATGATGCCTTTTTACAGATGGGTCTGTTCAGAAACCTGCCAGAAAAAGTTCACAGAAAACGAACAACAATGAGCATTTTCATTTCTATGCAAAAACAACTTGCTGCTCATATGTTCAATCTTTAGAGCGTGTTTTAACCAAGCAGTTAAATAAGTAAGCAGATCATTCTTCAGACATTTTCTGCTCTGAAGACTACCGTATTTTCCGGTGTATAAGACGACCTTTTAACCCCTGAAAATCCTCTTAAAAGTCGGGGGTCGTCTTATATACCGTGTCTCGTCTTATAGGGCGGGTGCATATGGTGGGTGGGGGGAGTGGCCCGATGACGAAGAGAGGAGGTGTCTCACTGGGAAGGTGTAAGTGGAGTAACCCCATTACCTCATTGTAGCAAAGCAGCGATGCTCTCTGTGCTGGGGGGCAGCGTTGGCGTATCTCTGTGCAGCATCGGGGCTCCGCTGGCATTTCCTCAAAGCCCGGAGGCACCGGCAGTTCCATTGCTGCGATGCGGTGGCCTCCGGGAAAATGGCCCCTGGGGGCAACGCAAGCTTAGATTCACATCTCGTCCCGAGATCCCAGGAGACGAGATCTGAATCTGAGCATGTGCCTCCCCCAGCATCCATTTTCCCGGAGGCCATCGCAGCAATGGAGCTGCCGGTGCCTACGGGCTTTGAGGAAATGGCGGCAGAGCCCCGATGCTGCACAAAGATACGCCGCCGGCGCCCCCCAGCACAGAACCCCCACACTGCACAAAAAGGAGCCGCCACCACCCCCAGCACGGAGACCCCATGTAATGGGGGATACTCCACTTACACCTTCCCTGTGAGACGCCCCTCTCTTCGTCATCGGGACCACTGCCCCCCCACCATATGCACATTGGTCACACGCCCTATAAGATGACACAAGGCATATAAGAAAACCCCTGACTTTTAAGAAGATTTTATATTTTAACTAGAAAAGTTGAGGGGTCGTCTTATATGCCCAGTCGTCTTATACACCGGAAAATATGTACATTTTACAATAGAAGTCAGTAGAAAGGCTCAGAAGATGCCTGGGTGTCTTTCAGAGCATTTTGCAGCGTTTTTGATTGAAAAAAACACTGGCGGTTTCTTCATTGTTGAATGGAGTTAAAAATCTGTGCGAAAAACAGCATAAAATAAAATGCAACAAAACTTCAGGAAAAATGCTGAATAAACGCCAGTTGTCAAAATGCACCCAGGAAATGATCCAAAAAAATATTAAAAAAGAGATCAGAAAAAAAAGGCATTTCTTGAAGGTTCTTTGTCTTGAAAAATTCAATGGGTTCGCTTGCCTGTAAAAGACGTCGTACAATAGGACCAAACATCCCAGAAAGAAGTTTCAATGATTAAGACACAGGTTAAATTTGAATCTTTTTTCACACAACTATCAATCTGCTCCTCTCTCCCTGCTGCTTGTGTATTAGAATGCATTTTCATGTGAAAGGAAACCCTGCAGTTGAACATTGTTTTAATGTACCCAGGGGAATGAAAAATAGTAGTCACATATCCCAAGAGGTGTCATTAGCAGATACATTTATTGCTTGAGCCTTTAGTTAACAGCATAAAAAAAGTGAATTGAAATATTGACTCATAAATTCACTATATTTTGACACAAGAATTATTTTCCTGCTCAGATAAATTTACATAGAATAAAATTCCTCATAAATAAACTATATGTAGACTAAGTTAATCATTTTGCCATCAAATCTCAAAACTAAAAACTTAATATTTTAATGACTTTAGACTATATATATATATATATATATATATATATATATATATATATATATATATATATATATATATTATATAATTGTCGAAGGGCCACTTCAGTCTGTCTGTCCTTTTGTCTGTCTGTCACGGATATTCATTGGTCGCGGCCTCTGTCCCATGCCCACAACCATTGCCACGACCAATCAGCAATGGGCACAGTCCGCCGGCAACATGGCCTCCCCCGCAGTCAGTGTCCGCTCCATACTCCCCTCCAGTCAGCCCTAAACAGGGTTAATGGACCGCAGTGTAATGCACTCCATTAACGCAGCTATTAACCCTGTGTAACCAACTTTTTACTATTGATGCTGCGTATGCGGCATCATTAGTAAAAATATCTAATGTTACAAATAATAACAAAAAAAAACGTTATTCTCACCCTCTGATGTCACGTCCTGTGCTCGGCAGTGCAAGTGGCAGGTTTCGGTGGCAAGGATGCTATGCAAGAAGGACCTGCCATGACGTCGCGGTCATGTGACCGCGCTGTCATCACAGGTCCTGCGCTCATACCAACCCTGGGACCGTAAGCTGCCGTGTGCACCGGATGGTGAGTATGTTTATTTTTTATTTTAAGTCTTTTTTAACCTGTTACATACGTGGCTGGGCAATATACTACGTGACCGGCCAATATACTACGTGACTGGGCAGCATGCTACGTATCTGTGCTGTATACTACGTCGCTGTGCAATATACTACGTTACTGTGCAATATACGACATAGCTGGGCAATATACTACGTGACTGGGCAATATACTACGTGGCTGGGCAATTACTACGTGGCTGGGCAATATACTACGTGACTGGGCAATATACTACATGACTGGGCAATATACTATGTGGGCTATGCAATATACTATGTGGGCTATGCAATATACTACATGGACATGCATATTCTAGAATATCCGATGCGTTAGAATTGGGCCACCATCTATTATATATACAGTTAGGGAAAGAAATATTTGGACAGTGACACAAGTTTTGTTATTTTAGCTGTTTACAAAAACATGTTCAGAAATACAATTATATATATAATATGGGCTGAAAGTGCACACTCCCAGCTGCAATATGATAGTTTCCACATCCAAATCGGAGAAAGGGTTTAGGAATCATAGCTCTGTAATGCATAGCATCCTTTTTTTCAAGGGACCAAAAGTAATTGGACAATGGACTCTAAGGGCTGCAATTAACTCTGAAGGCGTCTCCCTCGTTAACCTGTAATCAATGAAGTAGTTAAAGGGAACCTGTCACCCCGTTTTTTGAGATTGAGCTATAAATACTGTTAAATAGGGCCTGCGCTGTGTGTTCCTATAGTGTATGTAGTGTACTCCGATTCCCCACCTATGCTGAGAAATAACTTACCAAAGTCGCCGTTTTCGCCTGTCAATCAGGCTGGTCAGGTCGGGAGAGCGTGGTGACATCGCTGGTTCTTCCTCAGCTTTACGTTGGTGGCGTAGTGGCGCGTGCGCATTAGAGATCGCGGCGGCCATTTTCCCAAAGCCGAGTTTGCGATCTCTAATGCGCACGCGCGGCATCCCGCGGCCATTTTCCTGAAGCCCCGTGCAGCAGAGCACTCGATCTGCACACGCGAGGCGCCAGGAAGATGGCCGCCCCCACCGACGAAAGGGATGACAGCGCAGATCGCGCGCTGCTTGTTCACCACTACGCCACTACGCCACCAACGTAAAGCTGAGGAAGAACCAGCGATGTCACCACGCCCTCCCGACCTGACCAGCCTGATTGACAGGCGAAAACGGTGACTTTGGTAAGTTATTTCTCAGCATACATGGGGAATTGGGGTACACTACATACACTATAGGAACACACAGCGCAGGCCCTATTTAACAGTATTTATAGCTCAATCTCAAAAAATGGGGTGACAGGTTCCCTTTAAAAGGTCAGGGGTGGATTCCAGGTGTGTGGGGTTTTGCATTTGGAAGCTGTTGCTGTGAGCAGACAACATGCGGTCAAAGGAACTCTCAATTGAAGTGAAGCAGAACATCCTGAGGCTGAAAAAAAAGAAAAAATCCATCAGAGAGATAGCAGACATGCTTGGAGTAGCAAAATCAACAGTTGGGTACATTCTGAGAAAAAAGGAATTGACTGGTGAGCTTGGGAACTCAAAAAGGCCTGGGCGTCCACGGATGACAACAGCGGTGGATGATCGCCGCATACTTAATTTGGTGAAGAAGAACCCGTTCACAACATCAACTGAAGTCCAGAACACTCTCAGTGAAGTAGGTGTATCTGTCTCTAAGTCAACAGTAAAGAGAAGACTCCATGACAGTAAATACAAAGGGTTCACATCTAGATGCAAACCATTCATCAATACCAAAAATAGACAGGCCAGAGTTAAATTTGCAGAAAAACACCTCAAGAAGCCAGCTCAGTTCTGGAAAAGTATTCTATGGACAGATGAGACAAAGATCAACCTGTACCAGAATGATGGGAAGAAAAAAGTTTGGAGAAGAAAGGGAACGGCACATGATCCAAGGCACACCACATCCTCTGTAAAACATGGTGGAGGCAACGTGATGGCATGGGCATGCATGGCTTTCAATGGCACTGGGTCACTTGTGTTTATTGATGACATAAGAGCAGACAAGAGTAGCCGGATGAATTCTGAAGTGTACCGGGATATACTTTCAGCCCAGATTCAGCCAAATGCTGCAAAGTTGATTGGACGGCGCTTCATAGTACAGATGGACAATGACCCCAAGCATACATCCAAAGCTACCCAGGAGTTCATGAGTGCCAAAAAGTGGAACATTCTGCAATGGCCAAGTCAATCTCCAGATCTAAACCCAATTGAGCATGCATTTCACTTGCTGAAATCCAGACTTAAGACTGAAAGACCCACAAACAAGCAAGACCTGAAGGCTGCGGCTGTAAAGGCCTGGCAAAGCATTAAGAAGGAGGAAACCCAGCGTTTGGTGATGTCCATGGGTTCCAGACTTAAGGCAGTGATTGCCTCCAAAGGATTTGCAACAAAATATTGAAAATAAAAATATTTTGTTTGGGTTATGTTTATTTGTCCAATTACTTTTGACCTCCTAAAATGTGGAGTGTTTGTAAAGAAATGTGTACAATTCCTACATTTTCTATCAGATATTTTTGTTCAACCCTTCAAATTAAACGTTACAATCTGCACTTGAATTCTGTTGTAGAGGTTTCATTTCAAATCCAATGTGGTGGCATGCAGAGCCCAACTCGCGAAAATTGTGTCACTGTCCAAATATTTCTGGCCCTAACTGTATAGGTATATATATATAAATACTGTAGTCATTCAACCATTTTTGATGTAACACAGAAACTAGTAGGTTAAGTGAATTCCAGGACACTAGAGACCTCAAATGTTTCCATTATAAAATCTAATAAAGCAGTATGGCTGGTCCGAACAACGAAAACAATTGTTACCATCCACCTCTCGTGTCTCCCCTTTTTCCTCATAGTTTGTAAGCTTGCGAGCAGGGCCCTCATTCCTCTTGGTATCTATTTTGAACTGTGATTTCTGTTATGCTGCAATGTCTATTGTCTGTACAAGTCCCCTCTATAATTTGTAAAGCGCTGCGGAATATGTTGGCGCTATATGAATAAAATTATTATTATTATTATTATGTATCTGAAAAAGGCATCTACTTTGATATTATTATAGTCTCTACTGGACAAACTAACAGTTGATTTGGTTTTCAGCACCATTTCTGCGCCTGTGACACCCCTTATTCTACAGTCTCCTGATATCACTCCTGTACTACTACAAAATACCAGTGACCATCTGTGCTGTCTCTAGCATAATCTTCTCCCTCTACCTGAAGCTGAATCTTTCCAAAACTTCACATGTTTCCGCCCTCTACTAACCTACCTAAACCTTATTTTTCCATTTCTTTACTACTATACCTAACAGGAAATATGCCTGCTATCGAGGTTATAAGTGACTCAAATCTTTCCTTCACTTCCTTTTTTCCAAATCTATTTGCTCATGTCACCTGCACTTCAAAAACAGTTTCATAATCTGCCCTTTTCTTTCCTTAGAAACAGAAAAAACTGTTACTGTCATCTGATTCATTCCTGTATTGCCTACTGTAACAGACTCCGTATTGTAGCAGCTATCCAGTCATTACACTGATGCCCCAGCTACCTGACTATCCCTTCTGTCAGTTTGTGCCGCCAAACAGCTACCGACTCTGCAGGAAATGGAGCAGCTTGTGCCAAGCCTGTACGTGGCAGCGATTTTAGAGCTTCCTTACAACAGGCCAGGTATGTGAAAGATACAGGAGATTGTTGTTGCAAGCAGCACAGAACCAGTACTTGCTAGAAATTCAGGAACCTTGGTAAATGTTGCTGTAGGGCCAATGGCAGCTTTCAGAACAAATTTTATTGCTTTTTCATCAATTTTTGAGCGCTGTCCACTTCTAAGTAATGTCAGGTTCATTTTTGTTAATTACTTTAAACTCTTTTTTATAATATAATAAACAAAGCTATTTCTTGGATGAAATATGTGGCATTTGTAGTCATTGTTATAGATTCAACAAAATATAAAATTAATGAACCCAGAATTGAAGGTTTTAAGTTGGTGTCACGCTGGAAAAAAAAATGCATAAAGAATAAAAATTGTGTGTCTACCCAAATATATCAACAATAATAAAGTCATAAAACAAGCCTTCACACAGCACCATTGACCAAAAAATGAAAACATTAACGGTCTTGGAAATTAGAGACACTAGCAAATGTGTTTTTTGTTATTTTTAAGAAATTTACGAATTTTTTTATGACCTAAAAATATTTAAGTTTGGTATCACTGTAATCATACCAAAATAAAAAGTCATGCCGACATGTTATTTTTACAATACAATAAATATAAAATAATTTTTAAAAAAAGTCAGAAAATAATTGTGGTATTGTACATTTTTTTTACAATTCGGGATACAAAGACAAAGACTCCAATCTGGAGGCAAATTCTGGTTTGCTATGCTTTTTCCACTTTTTAAAGAAAAAGGAAAAACCGATTCCACAAATTTTCATTTCCCTGTATTGCAGACAGCCATCTTGTAATTGTTACCCATCTCAATACACGGACACCCGAGGGTTGTCCGTACTGGGAAGAGCTGCAGCAGTCTTCAGTCCATTAGAGGATAGCTCCTATCATTTTACTACTATTATGACCATCATACTTAGCTCACGGTGTCCAATGCTTTTTCAAACCCCACATTAAGTACTCTGAAGAGCATTGTCAGTTCCAATCAAAGATTTCCCCTGCCCTGGGCTTAAAATGTGTAATATTATGGTTTCATGCATTGCTAGAAAACTCTAATACATAAACATACAAGACATGTCCCTTTTCCAAAATGCTAAGATAAGACCGCATTTTTTTTCCGTGCCCTCTAACAGTTGGGATCGGACATGGTAGCATTACATAAACTTCACATTTGGAGAGATGCTACTTATTCTTCATCATAGTAATCACTACATTATAAGAACTCTGGTAACATTGAAGTAAATTACAGGTAATGGAATCCGATAATCATTACACTGCTGTCCAATGAACTGGAAATGTGTATTCCAAAAACGATCAACAAAGCTCATCTTTTCTGAAGCCCCAATTTGCTTATCTATCGAGGAAGGTGGTCCATTTGTTTTGTCAATTTCCGGCAAAAGTGCAGAAATTTGATGCGCTTCATTTTCAACATTATTTTTTTTTTATTTTTTATTAAATCATATATTACTATTTTTCATATAACAATTTGGCAATCAGTTGTTTGTACTACAATTTTTTTTACTAAGCCAATAGAAAAAAAGTCACTGAACACTTCATCCTCTATTAGAGTTACACAAAATTGCCTGCATGATAGAGCAGGTACTTTAGCAAGGTCAAAGATAGGAATAATGAAAGCTACATATGCTGGAAGGAACCAAGTGCTCTCAAAAACTCTTAATCAACCTTATATTGTAGAGTTTCTGTTCCACACTGAAGACATATTTATCTTACCAGTCATTACACAGAAATACTGCATCCAAGAAGGAATGTTCTTAGTGATCTGAGCCAACTGATTACCTCCCGAGACTACAAAGGACATGCCAAGGGTTAGACTCAATTGCACATTGCTCTGAAAAACATGTACCGATTACCGTAGACTTCAATCATAAAAAAATGATAATGGTACATTTCATTTTTTGCAATTTTCACCAAAAAGCAATGTGTATATTTGTTACAGTACAGTGTACAAATTGCCTCTACTTGTCGAATTTTATGTGTATTAAAAGAGTTGTGCCCTTTCTGAAAACTTTTGCCTGCCGACTCACTTCTTTGGTAAAAAAACAAACAAACCACATTTTACCGATCCTCCCTGGGTCCAGCGCTGTGACTCTGGTGCTGCCCCAATCTCTGTTGCTTGGTTAAAGTGCTGTCGATGTGACATCACCTGCGGAGCCAATGATAGAGCTCAGCGGCTCACACCGCCTACATTGACAAAGCTGCAGAGCTCAGAAAATGCTACAACACTGCTGTTGTGGAGTGATCATTGCAGCTTAAACATCAGTCCAAATTAATATTTGATTATTTACTTACTAAGAAAAGGAGACAATACAGTGACAAACTGTATATCATTTTCTTGTTGCCGTATGTTGCTCGTACTACTGTGAGCAATCTGTGTGGCTTAAACATGCTACCATGGTCTGCAGCATCCCTGGACTTGTCTCAAATTGAGCACATCTAGGACACTATTGGTCTGCAATTGTAAAAGGAGCTGCCAGCAACGGTTCTTGATGATTTTCATACTCAATTACATGGAGTATGGCAGAACATTCTTCAGAAAATGTTTAATAACATCATTAATAGCAGCTAAGGCGTGTAAGTGCATGTATTTCTGTGTGCGACGCTCATACTTAATGGATAGAGAGGTTTTGAAAATGTTGTTTCCACTTTTTTTAGCAATTGCATAACATTACCATAACTTTCGATCATATGGTTGCATTATTACTTTTACTTCTTGGTGTTTCAATGTTGAGGAGTTAGTGTGTGTGCGTGTCAAACCTCAGAAGAAAAAAAGAAAAGAAGAAAAAAAATTCTAAATTTCATTTAATACGAGTTACAAAACCAAAAACATAAACATTGCATAGCCACATAACAATAATAACCTGAAAAATGTGCTTAACAATGTAGACATGTATTTGATTTGCAAACAATAAATAAATAAAATTACACAGCGATATGTCTTCTCTCATAGAGCCAAAAATCAATATATGACCAATTTGTACGATAAAACGATGTCTGGCTGCGCTGCTGTAATGAACAATCCTTAGGACAAAGATAAGTTGAATGGTTTTTATTTCCACAACGCATTTCAATGCTGGATTAGAATGTTTTTCAAGTGAAAAAGTCCATTGTTGAAACGCGTTGCGAAAATAAAAATTGTTCAACTCATCTTGGTCCTAAGGATCCTTCATTACAGCAGATCAGCTGAATATCGTCAAAATTGGTCAACTATCCTAGAGGAGATCATCCCCCAGCCACAAGGCAGCAGCAGCTGATATCTTCAGGTGTTCATAGGAGTTGTGTCTGCACACAACCAGCTCAGGTGAGACCCTTCCTTTGCACCAAAAGGGCATCACCCGATGGTTTTGTGTGCTTTTGCTCTCCTACAGATTTTCTACCAAAAATTAATATAAATGTACCACATAAAACACACCCTTGGAGCTAGAGCACACAACTGTATTTTTGGTCCGAGTGCTATCCATGAAAAAATGTACAGTACTCGGACCAATGTTATTCAATGAGGCAGTGCAGGTGAATGATTTTTTTTCACTGACTGAATCGGCACGTGACAAAGAAAAACTGCAGCATATACTAGTTTCTTCCATAAATCAGGTGAGACTCACCGATCAAAGTCTATGGGTGAATATCACATATAGAGAGGGAATATATGTTCCATAGTGCTTAGATGCCCAGTGTGAGTACAGGATCTATTATGCAGATGCATTAGCAGCATACAATCCAGTATAGGGCACATGTGCTGGTATTTATAAGCCTTATAAGACCCGCACAGACACTACCACATCACACAGACGTACCAGATCTAGGCATGGGAGCCCCTCCATTCTACCCTGCTCTAAGGTAATGTTCATTTTAGGCATCTTGCTAACACCCATTGGTGTAAGGACTGAGACTGCATACCTGTTTTTGTCTGTTCTTGCCCTTAGTTCTGTTGGATTCTGCCCTTACCCAAGATGGAGTGGCTGGCTTCATGGGGGCCATCTTGTTTCCTGTCTGATACTCCTTGTTTCCTGTCTGCTGCATATATAAAGGAACTCTGCACACTATACTACCTTGCTTGTGTATCTTGTATCTCACTTGCTGCCAAGCTCAAGGACTTGCAACCTGCTTGTTCTTCTACTCCTCGGGATACCCCGCTTGCTTCTGGATCTACGTACCACCGGAAAGACTCTGTTACTCTTCACCTGCTCTGCACCCACCTCTGCTACGGTCTGCCCCTCAGCTGGGAGCCAGCCTGGACTCTGACCTCTGGATACTGCATTGCTGGACTTGTACTTGCACCCTCGGTCTGTACTTCTAATATCTGCATATTCTTGAGACTGTTTAATTGCTTATCTGTAAAGCTGCAGTTTGCTTCAGTTATCTGAAGTTCATCTTCCTACTATATATATATATACATATATATATATATATATCTTGAACTGTGATATACCGTGTTTGTCGTCATTCTGACTCACGTCATCGGTCTCCATAGAACAATAGCATAATCTTATTACAATTGGTTTATCTACAATACCCCCACTTATAATTTCTTTTGGGTCTCCTCCCACCTCACCATACCCATCTGCATTGTTCCTGGTAACTCTACGGTGTCAGTGTACACTGCCATGACATTCCTTTCCTTAAGCTCTTCCTAACCACTGTGCTCCTATTCAGCACCTCTTATGAGCTAACATGAGCTCTATACTATACTGTATGCTACAAATACATCTGATTAATAAATCCTGTATTCACACTGGGCATCTAAACACTATTGCATTTACTGTACATATTTTCTTTGTATATATTGTACATGCGGTATATTCCAATTGTGTTTTGCTTTTTCCTCACCAACGCTGTAAACAAGACCCATGAAGGGTCGAAACGTTACATTTACTAACCTTCACCTGCATTTTGAAAGTAGTGTGCGGTGATTTGCTCTACGATAAAGTGTTTATATGGGCATGAACGTCATAGAAAGTTAATAAAATTATATCTTAATATCTGAGATCCAATGTTTTATTCCAAAGAAATCCACATTTAACTCAATATAAATGAGCTGTAAGATCTATGGGCTGGACATAAATCTCCCTAAGAATCTGCCTCCAGAGCTTAATATAAATGAGATCAGGCGCTTCCAGTGTGAGACATGTAATGACTGACAGTTGGCTTTCCTGATTTACATGTCTCACCCTGGTAATGCCTCCTTTCATTTATAATAAGCTCTGGAGGCAGATTCTTAGGGAGATCTATGTCCAGCCAGAAGAGCCTAACAGATCAGTTACATATAAGAAAAACGTGAATTTCTCTGGAATAAGACACGGGATCACAGAAATCATTCTATTCAGCTTCTTCTGACCTGCAGACCCATATAGACACTTGACCCTACTGATAAAATCTCTTTAAGTGAATGTTGTTGGACACTGGCTTTCTTCACACCTGAACTTAATGTGTTAATGTCACATCTCCCAAACATTGTACTTTTTTTTTCTACTACTGAACATGCTTTACTATATTGTGCTTGGGCGTCTTTCAACTAACGCAGCAAATTTGAAGAACACGTTTAAATCATAAACTCTAACGTAACTAATCTAAAATCAATGTATCTTGGATTTCTCGGCGTAAAGCCTTTGATTAGTCCCAGTTAGTGAAGATATCCCCAAAAGGTAGAAGGGACCTTCTATCCAATTAAAATTGTAATTACAACAGCACAGCAATATCAGAATGGCTTTTTGTAAATTCTAAATATCCCAGTAAAGTTCCTTTTAATCAGGGCCACTTTAAAACTGCCAAAGAACATTCCTCTGAGCTAAGAATGAAACATGCCTGATCAGTGAAAAACACTTTCATTGCAGACATCGCCATCAATCAGAATGACAAATCTTTTCGGCCCCCTCTCCACTCCGTTTTCTTAGAAAATTACACAGAAGTATGTTCTATTCAATAAGCCCTGATATAATCACACCTACACCACAATCTTTTGTGAGAAAGAAATGGTTCGTTGCCTAATTGGATTGCAGCTGGCACACACGCTATGGTGTTTTCCGAATGCCCAAAGCAGATGCCTTGGTACCATTAGAAGAAATGTAACGGAACACTTATATACACTTATATACAGTTATTTTCCTATAGGCGTCTTTCTCATGTAAGCAGAACATCACACTGTGTGCTGTGTTACACAAAGCTCCAGCAAATGACACATAAAAGTCATTCAAAAGTTAGAGACTATTCAAGTGGAGATGCCAAACTCTACCAGGTAAATCGATAAAATAATAATAGATGTTACAGATACAAAATCCCAAAAGGATACAGACAATTTAACGGGGAAGCAAGAGAGGACAAAAAGAAATCAGTGTGTTCAAAAGTCAGTTCTGGTTTGAGAATTGGGATTTGCAGAATATAATGGGTCACTTATGACAAAAACGGAGATGCTTCATACATAAAGATGTCCACTACTTGGGTAACCCCTTCTCATACCCATGCTTGGTCCTGAGAAAATAAAGAAAGCCTATACTCACCTCCCGTGTCGGCGCCATTCCAGTGGTGTCGGCACACGAATCACTGTTTACACCCAGCCGCCGACGGAGCAGCAAACAGCTTAACAGTAGAAGTTACGGGTGTTGGACCACGACCTATCTGGTATTTATGATTCATCCAAAGTAGAAAGGGGAGAGTCGATTAGCAGAACTCCGGTCCATCGTCCAGGACTGTAATCTGTGACCGCTGGATGGGAGGCCTGTGACTCTCCTTACTTCTGAACATTCCTGGTTCGTCTTTTGATTCGCCAGGTTGTCACGATGTCATCACTGCGGTGTGACGAACACACAACGTCGTGCCAGCTTGGCTAATCAAAAGAAGACCCGAGAAAGCCAGAAGGTAAAGAGATTTGCAGGCCTCTCAGCCGGCAGTCACCAATTACTGACTTGGTTTGATGGACTGGCGTTCTGGAAATAGATTCTCCCATCTCTAATCCTGAAGATGAGTAATTACTATGGTAAGACTGGAAAACCTCTTTAAGGCTCAGTGCAAACTGTACTGGTTGTCTACTAAGCTTCTAGAGGGTATTATCTTTATCATATGGTGTGTGAGGAAGTAGGACACTATTCTGTGTCTGATTAGTATACAAAGAATCCTTAAATAATGTCAGAAGCACATGGAGGTGCAACATCCTGATGAGTGTCCTTTTAAAGGGAATCTGCCAACAGGTTTTTGCTACCTCTTCTAAGAGCAGCATAATGTAAAGAGACCCTGATTCTAGCGATGTATCACTTAGTCTATTCGGTGCAACAGTTGTGACACAATCAGAGTTTTTATATGTAGCATGCAGCAGAGCTCAGAAAGCTAATCTTGCCCACACCACAGCTTTCTGTGTACATTGTATACGGACAGTAAGTTGTTATCATAGGATGGCGATTGGTCGTACCAAGGCTCTCACGCTGCTATAGTCAAGCTGTGATTAACTCTCAGGGTACCGTCACACTATAACATTTCGATCGCTACGACGGTACGATTCGTGACGTTCCAGCGATATCGTTACGATATCGCTGTGTCTGACACGCAGCAGCGATCAGGGATCCTGCTGAGAATCGTACGTCGTAGCAGATCGTATGGAACTTTCTTTCATCGCTGGATCTCCCGCTGTCATCGCTAGATCGGTGTGTGTGACACCGATCTAGCTATCTAGCGATGCGATCCAGCGATGCGTTCGCTTGTAACCAGGGTAAACATCGGGTAACTAAGCGCAGGACCGCGCTTAGTTACCCGATGTTTACCCTGGTTACAAGCGTTAAACTAAAAAAAAAAAAACAGCACATACTTACATTCTGGTGTCCGTCAGGTCCCTTGCCGTCTCTGCTTCCCGCACTGTGACTGCCGGCCGTAAAGTGAAAGCAGAGCACAGCGGCTGTGCTTTCACTTTCACTTTACGGCCGGCAGTCACTGAGTGCGGGAAGCAGACTGCAAGGGACCTGACGGACACCAGAATGTAAGTATGTGCTGTTTGTTTTTTTTTAGTTTAACGCTTGTAACCAGGGTAAACATCGGGTAACTAAGCGCGGTCCTGCGCTTAGTTACCCGATGTTTACCCTGGTTACCCAGGGACCTCAGCATCGTTGGTCGCTGGAGAGCTGTCTGTGTGACAGCTCCCCAGCAACCACACTACGATTTACCTACGATCACGGCCAGGTCATATCGCTGGTCGTGATCGTAGGTAAATCGTATAGTGTGACGGTACCCTTAGTGACAAAACCTTCATTGTAAGTAAACAACAGCACACAGCATAATTAGTGACACATGGCTGAATTCAGTGTTTTAACCACTACATCATGCTGTTCTCAGATTACATGACAAAAACCTGCTGACAGATTCCCTTTAAGGCTCAGTGCAACAATATAAAATGAAAGCATGCTTAGCTTTTCTGCCATCACTCAAAGATAACTAATGAGTGCTATTCCGGTTGGGAGTTCCACCTCCGGCATCCCCCACCTATTTAGGGAATTTTTGTTCCCTGATCCTTCTTCCATTTTAATCCATAGACTGGAAAAGAATAGAGAGCCATAAACCCAAGCATCCACCTCCCCACTCTGTCTGCTTTTGCCTCACATGCCTGAGATAGGATCGGACTACCTTTCAGACCTTTATGATATAAAAGTCTCAGATGGTATATTGTATTAGGACTGTCAGAATTCGAACCCAGCAGCTCTTGTGCACCAGGCAGCAGCTCTTCCCTATGAGCTATTCAGCTCGCTGCCGCTGGACATTTCCTTGCTAAATCAGATACTAGCACCTGTGTTGTTCCTTATATCTCCAACCTAAGTTCCTGATGTCTCCACCCCAAGTTCCTGTTTGGCTCACCTTGTGATCTGATTGAGCTCCCAGCGTTAAGCTTCTTTCCACCTGCTGTTTGTCCTCAAGATCCTATTGCTGCTCCGTGTACCGACCTCCGGCTATATCCTGACTATGTTACCTACTTATCCTCCCAACGATACTGCTGCACCGTGTACCGACCTCTGGCTAAATCCTGACTATGTTACCTGCTTATCCTCCCAACTATACTGCTGCACTGTGCACCGACCTCTGGCTATATCCTGACTATGTTACCTGCTATGACCTGGTGGTCAGGACAATAATGGACCTGGTGGTTAAGAGAACATGGAATGACCTGATAGTAACTGATAATAAAGGACGAGCTCTGGGACGTGGAAACTCTGCTGACTGCAATCCCTAATCCTATCAAACACACTAGAAATAGCCGTGGATTGCGCCTAACACTACCTATGCAACTCGGCACAGCCTAAGAAACTTGCTAGCCCTAATGAAGGAAAATAAAGCCTACCTTGCCTCAGAGAAATTCCCCAAAGGAAAAGGCAGCCCCCCACATATAATGACTGTGAGTAAAGATGAAAATACAAACACAGAGACTAAATAGATTTAGCAAAGTGAGGCCCGACTTACTGAACAGACCGAGGATAGGAAAGGTTACTTTACGGTCAGCACAAAAACCTACAAAAAGACCACGCAGAGGGCGCAAAAAGACCCTCCGCACCGACTCACGGTGCGGAGGCGCTCCCTCTGCGTCCCAGAGCTTCCAGCAAGCAAGACAACAATAATAATAGCAAGCTGGACAGAAAAATAGCAAACCAAAGAAATACAAGCTGGAACTTAGCTTCTGCTGGGAAGACAGGTCACAAGAACGATCCAGGAGTGAACTAGACCAATAATGGAACATTGACAGGTGGCATGGAGCAAAGATCTAAGTGGAGTTAAATAGCGCAGCCTGCTAAAGAATTAACCTTGTCACCTGTGGAAGGAAACTCAGAAACACCCACCAGAGGAAGTCCATGGACAGAACCAGCCGAAGTACCATTCATGACCACAGGAGGGAGCCCGACAACAGAATTCACAACAGTACCCCCCCTTGAGGAGGGGTCACCGAACCCTCACCAGAGCCCCCAGGCCGACCAGGATGAGCAAAATGAAAGGCACGAACCAGATCGGCAGCAGGAACATCAGAGGCAAAAACCCAGGAATTATCTTCCTGACCATAACCCTTCCACTTGACCAGGTACTGGAGTTTCCGTCTCGAAACACGAGAATCCAAAATCTTCTCCACCACATACTCCAACTCCCCCTCAACCAACACCGGGGCAGGAGGATCAACGGATGGAACCACAGGCGCCACGTATCTCCGCAATAACGACCTATGGAACACATTATGGATGGCAAAAGAAGCAGGAAGGGCCAAACGAAATGACACAGGATTGATAACCTTAGAAATCTTATACGGACCAATAAAACGAGGCTTAAACTTAGGAGAGGAAACCTTCATAGGAACAAAACGAGACGACAACCAAACCAAATCCCCAACACGAAGTCGGGGACCCACACAGCGCCGGCGGTTAGCGAAACGTTGAGCCTTCTCCTGGGACAATGTCAAATTGTCCACCACATGAGTCCAAATCTGCTGCAACCTATCCACCACAGTATCTACACCAGGACAGTCCGAAGACTCAACCTGCCCTGAAGAGAAACGAGGATGGAAACCAGAATTGCAGAAAAACGGCGAAACCAAAGTAGCCGAGCTGGCCCGATTATTAAGGGCGAACTCAGCCAACGGCAAAAAGGACACCCAATCATCCTGATCAGCAGAAACAAAGCATCTCAGATATGTTTCCAAAGTTTGATTAGTTCGTTCGGTTTGGCCATTTGTCTGAGGATGGAAAGCCGAGGAAAAAGACAAATCAATGCCCATCCTAGCACAAAAGAATCGCCAAAACCTCGAAACAAACTGGGAACCTCTGTCAGAAACGATATTCTCCGGGATACCATGTAAACGAACCACATGCTGGAAAAACAATGGCACCAAATCAGAGGAAGAAGGCAATTTAGACAAAGGTACCAAATGGACCATCTTAGAAAAGCGATCACAAACCACCCAAATGACCGACATCTTTTGAGAGACGGGGAGATCCGAAATAAAATCCATAGAAATATGCGTCCAGGGCCTCTTCGGGACCGGCAAGGGCAAAAGCAACCCACTGGCACGAGAACAGCAGGGCTTAGCCCGAGCACAAGTCCCACAGGACTGCACAAAAGAACGCACATCCCGTGATAAAGACGGCCACCAAAAGGATCTAGCCACCAAATCTCTAGTACCAAAGATTCCAGGATGCCCAGCCAACACTGAACAATGAATCTCAGAGATAACTCTACTAGTCCATCTATCAGGGACAAACAGTTTCTCCGCTGGGCAACGGTCAGGTCTATCAGCCTGAAATTTTTGCAGCACCCGCCGCAAATCAGGGGAGATGGCAGACAAAATTACCCTCTCTTTGAGAATACCCGCCGGCTCAGGAACACCCGGAGAGTCAGGCACAAAACTCCTTGACAGGGCATCAGCCTTCACATTCTTAGAGCCCGGAAGGTACGAAACCACAAAATCAAAACGGGAGAAAAACAACGATCATCGAGCCTGTCTCGGATTCAACCGTTTGGCAGACTCAAGATAAGTCAAATTCTTGTTATCTGTCAAGACCACCACGCGATGCTTGGCTCCTTCAAGCCAATGACGCCACTCCTCGAATGCCCACTTCATGGCCAACAACTCACGATTACCAACATCATAATTATGCTCAGCAGGCGAAAACTTTCTGGAAAAGAAAGCACATGGCTTCATCACCGAGCCATCAGAACTTCTTTGCGACAAAACAGCCCCTGCTCCAATCTCAGAAGCATGAACCTCAACCTGAAACGGGAGCGAAACATCTGGCTGGCAGAACACAGGGGCAGACGAAAAACGACGCTTCAACTCCTGAAAAGCCTCCACAGCTGCAGAAGACCAATTGACCACATCAGCACCCTTCTTGGTCAAATCAGTCAACGGTTTAGCAACAGTAGAAAAATTAGCGATGAAGCGCCGATAAAAATTAGAAAAGCCCAGGAACTTTTGCAGGCTCTTCACAGATGTCGGCTGAGTCCAATCATAAATGGCCTGGACTTTAACAGGGTCCATCTCGATAGTAGAAGGGGAAAAAATTAACCCCAAAAATGAAACCTTCTGAACTCCAAAGAGACACTTTGACCCCTTCACAAACAAGGAATTCGCATGAAGGACCTGGAACACCACTCTGACCTGCTTCACATGAGACTCCCAATCATCCGAAAAGACCAAAATATCATCCAAATACACAATCAGGAATTTATCCAGGTACTCTCGGAAGATGTCATGCATAAAGGACTGAAATACTGATGGAGCATTGGAAAGCCCGAATGGCATAACCAGGTACACAAAATGGCCCTCGGGCGTATTAAATGCTGTTTTCCATTCATCGCCTTATTTAATACGCACAAGATTATACGCCCCTCGAAGATCTATCTTGGTGAACCAACTAGCCCCTTTAATACGAGCAAACAAATCAGACAGCAACGGCAAAGGATACTGAAATTTGACTGTAATTTTATTAAGAAGGCGGTAATCAATACAAGGTCTCAAAGAACCATTCTTCTTGGCCACAAAAAAGAACCCTGCTCCTAACGGTGATGACGACGGGCGAATATGGCCTTTCTCCAAGGATTCCTTTATATAACTCCGCATAGCGGCGTGTTCTGGCACAGATAAATTGAACAATCGGTTCTTAGGAAACTTACTACCAGGGATCAAATTAATTGCACAATCGCAATCCCTATGAGGAGGTAGGGCACTGGCTTTGGGCTCATCAAATACATCTCGATAATCCGACAAAAACTCTGGAACTTCAGAAGGAGTAGAAGATGAAATAGAGAAAAATGGAACATCACCATGTACCCGCTGGCAACCCCAGCTGGACACAGACATAGATTTCCAGTCCAATACTGGATTATGAACCTGTAGCCATGGCAACCCCAAAACGACCACATCATGCAGATTATGCAATACCAGAAAGCGGATATCCTCCTGATGTGCAGGAGCCATGCACATGGTCAATTGGGTCCAGTACTGAGGCTTATTCTTGGCCAAAGGCGTAGCATCAATTCCTCTCAAAGGAATAGGATACTGCAAGGGCTCCAAGAAAAAACCACATCGCCTGGCATACTCTAAGTCCATCAAATTCAGGGCAGCGCCTGAATCCACAAATGCCATAACAGAATAGGATGACAAAGAGCAAATCAGAGTAACGGACAATAGAAATTTACCGTACCAATGGTGGCAGACCTAGCGAACCGCTTAGTGCGCTTAGGACAATCGGAGATAGCATGAGTGGAATCACCACAGTAAAAACATAGCCCATTCCGACGTCTGTGTTCTTGCCGTTCAGCTCTGGTCAAAGTCCTATCACATTGCATAGGCTCAGGCCCATGCTCAGATAGTACCGCCAAATGGTGCACAGCTTTACGCTCACGCAAGCGTCGATCGATCTGAATGGCGAAGGACATAGACTCATTCAGACCAGCAGACATGGGAAATCCCACCATGACATCCTTAAGGGCTTCAGAGAGACCCTTTCTGAAGATTGCTGCCAGGGCACATTCATTCCACTGAGTGAGCACAAACCACTTTCTAAACTTCTGACAATATATCTCCGCTTCATCCTGACCCTGACACAGAGCCAGCAAGATTTTCTCTGCCTGATCCACTGAATTAGGTTCGTCATAAAGCAATCCAAGCGCCAGGAAAAACGCATCAACATCACGCAATGCCGGATCTCCTGGCGCAAGGGAAAATGCCCAGTCTTGAGGGTCACCACGTAACAAAGAAATAATGATCTTTACTTGTTGAACAGGGTCACCTGAGGAGCGAGGTTTCAAGGCAAGAAACAATTTACAATTATTTTTGAAATTCAAGAACTTAGATCTATCACCAAAAAACAAATCAGGAATTGGAATCCTAGGCTCTGATATCAGATTCTGAACCACAAAATCTTGAATGCTCTGTACCCTTGTAGTGAGATTATCCATCCAAGAGGACAGACCTTGAATGTCCATGTTTACACCTGTGTCCTGAAGCACCCAGAGGTAAAGGGGAAAAGAGAGACAAAACACACTGCAAAGAAAAAAAAATGGTCTCAGAACTACTCTTATCCATCTATTGAGATGCATTAGTACTTTGGGCCACCTGTACTGTTATGACCTGGTGGTCAGGACAATAATGGACCTGGTGGTTAAGAGCACACGGAATGACCTGATAGTAACTGATAATAAAGGTCGAGCTCTGGGACGTGGGAACTCTGCTGACCGCAATCCCTAATCCTATCAAACACACTAGAAATAGCCGTGGATTGCGCCTAACACTACCTATGCAACTCGGCACAGCCTAAGAAACTAGCTAGCCCTAAAGAAGGAAAATAAAGCCTACCTTGCCTCAGAGAAATTCCCCAAAGGAAAAGGCAGCCCCCACATATAATGACTGTGAGTAAAGATGAAAATACAAACACAGAGATTAAATAGATTTAGCAAAGTGAGGCCCGACTTACTGAACAGACCGAGGATAGGAAAGGTTACTTTGCGGTCAGCACAAAAACCTACAAAAAGACCACGCAGAAGGTGCAAAAAGACCCTCCGCACCGACTCACGGTGCGGAGGCGCTCCCTCTGCGTCCCAGAGCTTCCAGCAAGCAAGACAACAATAATAATAGCAAGCTGGACAGAAAAATAGCAAACCAAAGAAATACAAGCTGGAACTTAGCTTCTGCTGGGAAGACAGGTCACAAGAATGATCCAGGAGTGAACTAGACCAATACTGGAACATTGACAGGTGGCATGGAGCAAAGATCTAAGTGGAGTTAAATAGCGCAGCCTGCTAACGAATTAACCTCGTCACCTGTGGAAGGAAACTCAGAAACACCCACCAGAGGAAGTCCATGGACAGAACCAGCCGAAGTACCATTCATGACCACAGGAGGGAGCCCAACAACAGAATTCACAACAGTTACCTACTTATCCTCCCAACTATACTGCTGCACCGTGTACCGACCTCTGGCTATATCCTGACTATGTTACCTGCTTATCCTCCCAACTATACTGCTGCACCGTGTACCGACCTCCGGCTATATCCTGACTATGTTACCTGCTTATCCTTCCAACTATACTGCTGCACCGTGTACCGACCTCTGGCTATATCCTGTCTATGTTACCTGCTTATCCTCCCAACTATACTGCTGCACCATGTACCGACCTCCGGCTATGTCCTGACTATGTTACCTGCTTATCCTCCCAACTATACTGCTGCACCGTGCACCGACCTCTGGCTATATCCTGACTATGTTACCTACTTATCCTCCCAACTATACTGCTGCACCGTGTACCGACCTCTGGCTATATCCTGACTATTTTACCTGCTTATCCTCCCAACTATACTGCTGCACTGTGCACCGACCTCTGGCTATATCCTGACTATGTTACCTACTTATCCTCCCAACTATACCGGCTGCACCGTGTACCGACCTCTGGCTATATCCTGACTATGTTACCTACTTATCCTCCCAACTATACCCGCTGCACTGTGTACTGACCTCTGGCTATATCCTGACTACGTTACCTGCTTATCCTCCCAACTATACTGCTGCACCGTGTAACGACCTCTGGCTATATCCTGACTACGTTACCTGCTTACCCTCCCAACTATACTGCTGCACCGTGTACCGACCCCTGGCTATATCCTGACTATGTTACCTGCTTATCCTCCCAACTATACTGCCGCACCGTGTAACGACCTCTGGCTATATCCTGACTACGTTATCTGCTTATCCTCCCAACTATACTGCTGCACTGTGTACTGACCTCTGGCTATATCCTGACTACGTTACCTGCTTATCCTCCCAACTTCACTGCTGCACCGTGTACGGACCTCTGGCTATATCCTGATTACGTTACCTGCTTATCCTCCCAACTATACTGCTGCACAGTGTACTGACCTCTGGCTATATCCTGACTACGTTACCTGCTTATCTTTCCAACTATACTGCTGCACTGTGTACCGACCTCTGGCTATATCCTGACTACGTTACCTGCTTATCCTCCCAACTATACTGCTGCACCGTGTACCGACCTCTGGCTATATCCTGATTATGATTCCCGCTTATCTTTCCAACTATACTGCTGCACCGTGTACCGACCTCTGGCTATATCCTGACTATACTACCTACTTATCCTCCCAACTATACTGCTGCACCGTGTACCGACGTCTGGCTATATCCCGATTATGATTCCCGCTTATCTTTCCAACTATACTGCTGCACCGTGTACCGACCTCTGGCTATATCTTGAGTATGCTACCTACTTATCCTCCCAACTATACTGCTGCACCGTGTACTGACCTCTGGCTATATTCTGACTACGTTACCTGCTTATCCTCCCAACTATACTGCTGCACCGTGTACCGAACTCTGGCTATATCCTGGCTACGTTACCTGCTTATCTTTCCAACTATACTGCTGCACCGTGTACCAACGTCTGGCTATATCCTAATTACGATTCCCGCTTATCCTCAAGATCCTACTGCTGCTCAGTGTACCGACCTCTGGTATTTCCTGACTATGTTACCTGCTTATCTTTCCAACTACACTGCTGCTCCATGAACTGACCTCTGGCTATATCCTGACTACGTTACCTGCTTATCCAACTACACTGCTGCTCCTTGTAGCGACCTCTGGCTATATCCTGATGACGCTATCTGCCGGTGATGCCCCTAGTACTCCAACTCAGGTCAGCTCATAGCAAGGTGATTAAATTACCACTGTGTTTCACACCTGTCAGCTTTTTAAGTACAAACTATATTATTTTTCTAGTCATTTTAACAAAGTACTACATTTAAAATTAATGCTGTAGTATTACAGTACATCCCATTAAAATGGTCACTAGATGTTTATCAATGAGCAGCATTTAGCGAGAACGCTGTATGTAATAAAAGTGCTGAAATATTAATGAACCTTACAGTTTTCCTTTCAGAAACTTGTTAAAAAAAAAAAAGAGAGAAATCGGTTTGAATCAACACTTTATTGAAATTGTTGGTAATCACATCATTAAAATTATTGCTCTGTGTTTTCTTTTTGAAGCTTCAGCCCTATGCATTAAAGTCTTATATCTCTGCACAATGCAAAACCGTCAGCTGGAGATATGAGAACTTAGTCAGATTACAGAAGGCAATGATGCATGGTGGATTTGGTTTTCCTTAAAGAAACAAAATGACATATTGATTATCCTAAAAAGATTACAATCTATTCATAACCATTACTGAAACATAATAAGCTTTGGCCCTAGATTCACAAAACCAGTCGATAATTGGGTAATTAATCGTATAGCAATATTTAACAGCCACGTGAGAAGATGCAATTTATGTTTCCATTCTTTTATAATAGATCCCAGAGGAGACGCATGGCAAGAAATATTGATCTATTCGCTGCTTGTCTTGCTTACATTTTTCCTATCTTAGTCGACAATATTTCTATCTTCTAGTCTTCCTGCAACAGCCAAAGCTGACATCACTGTGGGAAAAGGGTTCCCTTGTGAAAATCTTGACAATTCCAGGCTTTAGTTTTATGTGTGAGATCATGGGAACAAGTTTGTTACCTGGAAAATTGTATAAATGGGAAATAATTTGAAATCCGAATATAGTCAAAATAATAATAATAATAATTCCCATTTATACAACTCAAAGCATTCCACTCACCTAAACTTCCTTGTGTTTTCTCCCAAGGACATACTACACACAAGTCATAAATGTCTATTCATTACCCCCTGCACGGGTCCTGTAGTGCACGCTATACCACCAACGAGATTACTAGTAAGTACACCTCAATATTTACAACCTAAATACACCGTACACACTTGACATATTTAACAAATACCTCATGTGAACCACAAAAACAGTATAATTTTATAACCTTCCCAACAGTTGCACCAGCCAGCAGAAATCCCTGATTGACCTACACATTTCTATGCCACTTATGCAAGCAAGTGAATACAAAGCAAACCTTATTTTAATTCAGTGTCGGTACTCTTCACTTTTGCTGCATCCCTACTACAGTTCAGTTAGCGCGGCGATTATATACAATTTTTACTATAATTAATCTAATTTAAACGGGAATCAGTCGGATGAATCAAGCTGCCCAATCCACAGACAGCAGCTAACACAAGATCGGCTGTAACACATTTAACCATTTGTTCTGGAGTGTACACTGAGTTCACTGTATTTACATATAGAGATAACCAGGCATTGGAACAACCACACAACTCTGGACAGTGAGAGCCGTGATACTGGGTGCGCAGTACAGAAAGGGAGTGAGGGAGGCGAGCAGATAACTGCTATACAGGAATCAATGGGCTGGAGAGAGCTTACTGGGACATTAGAAATTAAGGGCGCTTTTACACTGCACTCTGGTACCCGTTCGTTGGCCCCATCGAGGCTTACGTCTGAATCCCCCCAAAATGCTTGAAAGTCCGCCTCCAGTAAGCGTACATGCCTGAAGATTATGCACGACGTTCGCTCTATCTGCATCATTATAGCCTACATGCATACGCACAAATCCCGCTTAGTGGGGGGTTCAGAAAAAAGGCCAGAAGGGACCAACGAACAGGAGCCAAATCGCAGTGTGAAAACACTAACTCCTCACCTGGAACGTAACTTTTGCTCACTCTTGACTAGGCTCTATTACACTATGTAACATGAAAGCTCTCATTGAACGAGAATAACAGCAGATAGACATAATGAAAATAAACAAGTTTGCAATTGACTTGCTTTTATTATTTAATATAAAAATATTCCCTGCATTTAATAGTAAAATCAAAAGGGTTGTTACATAAACTGAGCTCCAGAATTAAGCGGTCACATTTAGGTGTAACGATGATTTGAAGAACGGTAATTCCGTACCGGGGACGTGGTACTTCAATTTCATGGGTTTATGCAGAACTTTCTTTTTATGCTATGCGCCTTGCTACCCACCTGATGCTTTGTGAACTGACGACGTCATGCTAAGTGACATCCAGCTCCTCAGTGACCAGGGGCTGGTGCACATTAAAGACTTTCATGTACAGTGGGGCAAAAAAGTATTTAGTCAGTCAGCAATAGTGCAAGTTCCACCACTTAAAAAGATGAGAGGCGTTTGTAATTTACATCATAGGTAGACCTCAACTATGGGAGACAAACTGAGAAAAAAAAATCCAGAAAATCACATTGTCTGTTTTTTTAACATTTTATTTGCATATTATGGTGGAAAATAAGTATTTGGTCAGAAACAAACAATCAAGATTTCTGGCTCTCACAGACCTGTAACTTCTTCATTAAGAGTCTCCTCTTTCCTCCACTCATTACCTGTAGTAATGGCACCTGTTTAAACTTGTTATCAGTATAAAAAGACACCTGTGCACACCCTCAAACAGTCTGACTCCAAACTCCACTATGGTGAAGACCAAAGAGCTGTCAAAGGACACCAGAAACAAAATTGTAGCCCTGCACCAGGCTGGGAAGACTGAATCTGCAATAGCCAACCAGCTTGGAGTGAAGAAATCAACAGTGGGAGCAAGAATTAGAAAATGAAAGACATACAAGACCACTGATAATCTCCCTCGATCTGGGGCTCCACGCAAAATCCCACCCCGTGGGGTCAGAATGATCACAAGAACGGTGAGCAAAAATCCCAGAACCACGCGGGGGTACCTAGTGAATGAACTGCAGAGAGCTGGGACCAATGTAACAAGGCCTACCATAAAGTAACACACTACGCCACCATGGACTCAGATCCTGC
This sequence comes from Ranitomeya imitator, assembly GCF_032444005.1. NCBI lineage: Eukaryota > Metazoa > Chordata > Amphibia > Anura > Dendrobatidae > Ranitomeya > Ranitomeya imitator. Next base: position 67,184,780 of record NC_091288.1, read on the forward strand.
AGTGCCAGACGTGTCCCACTGCTTAAGCCAGTACATGTCCGGGCCCGTCTGAAGTTTGCTAGAGAGCATTTGGATGATCCAGAGGAGTTTTGGGAGAATGTCCTATGGTCTGATGAAACCAAACTGGAACTGTTTGGTAGAAACACAACTTGTCGTGTTTGGAGGAAAAAGGAATACTGAGTTGCATCCATCAAACACCATACCTACTGTAAAGCATGGTGGTGGAAACATCATGCTTTGGGGCTGTTTCTCTGTAAAGGGGCCAGGACGACTGATCCGGGTACATGAAAGAATGAATGGGGCCATGTATCGTGAGATTTTGAGTGCAAACCTCCTTCCATCAGCAAGGGCATTGAAGATGAAACGTGGATGGGTCTTTCAACATGACAATGATCCAAAGCACACCGCCAGGGCAACGAAAGAGTGGCTTCATAAGAAGCATTTCAAGGTCCTGGAGTGGCCTAGCCAGTCTCCAGATCTCAACCCTATAGAAAACCTTTGGAGGGAGTTGAAAGTCCGTGTTGCCAAGCGAAAAGCCAAAAACATCACTGCTCTAGAGGAGATCTTTATGGAGGAATGGGCCAACATACCAACAACAGTGTGTGGCAACCTTGTGAAGACTTACAGAAAACGTTTGACCTCTGTCATTGCCAACAAAGGATATATTACAAAGTATTGAGATGAAATTTTGTTTCTGACCAAATACTTATTTTCCACCATAATATGCAAATAAAATGATAAAAAAACAGACAATGTGATTTTCTGGATTTTTTTTTCTCAGTTTGTCTCCCATAGTTGAGGTCTAGCTATGATGTAAATTACAGACACCACTCATCTTTTTAAGTGGTGGAACTTGCACTATTGCTGACTGACTAAATACTTTTTTGCCCCACTGTATAAGCGCTACGCATGATACTGTATGGGGCTGTACACATGTCCGATTTTGTTCTTCAGAAAAAAATCTGAGAAGTCCTCATTTAGATCAAAATGATCAATGAAAGTCTATGGTTCCGTGAAAAAAAATCATCTGAGAGCAGTCTGATTTTCACATACTGACATAAAGGACAAGGTGGAGATACTTTTTTTTCTCTCAATGTACGAGAAAACCTGATGCCACTCTGACCAAACTCGGATAAGAGTCTCATCAGAATAATCAGTTTGTTTTTCACGTATGTGAAGACATCTGTCATGTGAACCTACCCTAATTCTGGGGAGCCGCCTATCAATCAGCATAACATCAGCAATCACACCCCATCGACAGAGCTGGAAGAGGAACAGCTGGTCTGTTGATGTTAAGCAGTTGAATAGCTGGCAGGAGCAGTTAATGACCTCGCTGTGTTATGGTAAATGGGGAATGTACAGTAGGTAGCAACTGTCTGTCATTTTTATTTTACTCTGGGCCTAAAAACTTAGTCTTGGAATAAGCCCTTCAAGGCTTCAAGGACGGTGCAGATGAGCCATGCTTCTTATTAAGCGAGACATGAGCTGATGGGTATCCTGCTGAATACCATTTTCTACGATTTAGTAGTTACCAGAAAGCTTTCACATTTAAATAATACAATTAAAGCAAACTTGTCACCAGGTTTAGCTGTTCTGAGTTATGGCCATCACCTTTGAGGGCTGATATACAGCATTCTAGAGTGTACAAAGCAAAGTACTGCAGTGCGCAGGTACCAGGAAAGGTCAGAGCCCCTGCACCTGCACACTGCAGTACTTTGTATGCCCTCAACAGGGCAGAGAAGTACACCTGCGCAAGAGCACAGTGCCGAGGAGACTTCTGTGGATGACGTAGGGAGGCGTCATCCATACGAACCAAAAAGGAGAACAGCATTGAAAGAAGATGGGAGGCGACGGACTAACAACAGCGACACCCCTTGGACTGGACCACCCCCCAGGTGAGTATAATAACAGTTCCTTTTCTTATCTTACAGGTCGGTCTGGGGGCAGATATACAGCATTATAGAATGCTGTTTATTAGACCTGAAAGGTGATGACCATAATTCATATTGACCAAACCTGGTGACAGGTTCCCTTTAAAACAGGAAAAAATAAATCAAACTATGGCATCCAGTTATATGTAAATACTCCTACTGACCATATGTACTTACTTTATATAATTATTATGTGTTTCTTTACGTATCACGATCTGACTAGTTTTTAACACTCCACGATTGAAACGTTTTAATGGCGTTTTTTTACGAGTGCCTTATTAGGGTTTTATTTTTTCAACACATAACATAGCTCTCTGCACTTCTGAGTGTATCAGTGTAGTGACCGGTGTCAGAAATAAAGAGACGACGAGGAAGATGACACGCCCGGCCACTATGCGCATACCGTGGTCACACACACACACGTCAACAGGCAGAGCTAAATTTGAGAAGTGCACACTGTCAATCATAAGCAGTTACAGGGCCCCAAAATGCAAATGAGCAGACATAACGATGCAGGCATAACGATGCACCAAACTCTTGGCCAAGCCAAGAATTCACTGAAGCCTCCTTATTTGCATATGAATTAAAACTAAATAGGCAGTGTAAGCGGTTTATACCTTGTGGGAATAAAAGGACTAGAAATAGGAAAAACCCAATGTGGCTAAACAAAGAAGTAAGACAGGCAATTAACAGTAAAAAGAAAGCATTTGCACTACTAAAGCAGGATGGCACCATTGAAGCTCTAAAAAACTATAGAGAGAAAAATACTTTATCTAAAAAACTAATTAAAGCTGCCAAAAAGGAAACAGAGAAGCACATTGCTAAGGAGAGTAAAACTAATCCCAAACTGTTCTTCAACTATATCAATAGTAAAAGAATAAAAACTGAAAATGTAGGCCCCTTAAAAAATAGTGAGGAAAGAATGGTTGTAGATGACGAGGAAAAAGCTAACATATTAAACACCTTCTTCTCCACGGTATTCACGGTGGAAAATGAAATGCTAGGTGAAATCCCAAGAAACAATGAAAACCCTATATTAAGGGTCACCAATCTAACCCAAGAAGAGGTGCGAAACCGGCTAAATAAGATTAAAATAGATAAATCTCCGGGTCCGGATGGCATACACCCACGAGTACTAAGAGAACTAAGTAATGTAATAGATAAACCATTATTTCTTATTTTTAGTGACTCTATAGCGACGGGGTCTGTTCCGCAGGACTGGCGCATAGCAAATGTGGTGCCAATATTCAAAAAGGGCTCTAAAAGTGAACCTGGAAATTATAGGCCAGTAAGTCTAACCTCTATTGTTGGTAAAATATTTGAAGGGTTTCTGAGGGATGTTATTCTGGATTATCTCAATGAGAATAACTGTTTAACTCCATATCAGCATGGGTTTATGAGAAATCGCTCCTGTCAAACCAATCTAATCAGTTTTTATGAAGAGGTAAGCTATAGACTGGACCACGGTGAGTCATTGGACGTGGTATATCTCGATTTTTCCAAAGCGTTTGATACCGTGCCGCACAAGAGGTTGGTACACAAAATGAGAATGCTTGGTCTGGGGGAAAATGTGTGTAAATGGGTTAGTAACTGGCTTAGTGATAGAAAGCAGAGGGTGGTTATAAATGGTATAGTCTCTAACTGGGTCGCTGTGACCAGTGGGGTACCGCAGGGGTCAGTATTGGGACCTGTTCTCTTCAACATATTCATTAATGATCTGGTAGAAGGTTTACACAGTAAAATATCGATATTTGCAGATGATACAAAACTATGTAAAGCAGTTAATACAAGAGAAGATAGTATTCTGCTACAGATGGATCTGGATAAGTTGGAAACTTGGGCTGAAAGGTGGCAGATGAGGTTTAACAATGATAAATGTAAGGTTATACACATGGGAAGAGGGAATCAATATCACCATTACACACTGAACGGGAAACCACTGGGTAAATCTGACAGGGAGAAGGACTTGGGGATCCTAGTTAATGATAAACTTACCTGGAGCAGCCAGTGCCAGGCAGCAGCTGCCAAGGCAAACAGGATCATGGGGTGCATTAAAAGAGGTCTGGATACACATGATGAGAGCATTATACTGCCTCTGTACAAATCCCTAGTTAGACCGCACATGGAGTACTGTGTCCAGTTTTGGGCACCGGTGCTCAGGAAGGATATAATGGAACTAGAGAGAGTACAAAGGAGGGCAACAAAATTAATAAAGGGGATGGGAGAACTGCAATACCCAGATAGATTAGCGAAATTAGGATTATTTAGTCTAGAAAAAAGACGACTGAGGGGCGATCTAATAACCATGTATAAGTATATAAGGGGACAATACAAATATCTCGCTGAGGATCTGTTTATACCAAGGAAGGTGACGGGCACAAGGGGGCATTCTTTGCGTCTGGAGGAGAGAAGGTTTTTCCACCAACATAGAAGAGGATTCTTTACTGTTAGGGCAGTGAGAATCTGGAATTGCTTGCCTGAGGAGGTGGTGATGGCGAACTCAGTCGAGGGGTTCAAGAGAGGCCTGGATGTCTTCCTGGAGCAGAACAATATTGTATCATACAATTATTAGGTTCTGTAGAAGGACGTAGATCTGGGTATTTATTATGATGGAATATAGGCTGAACTGGATGGACAAATGTCTTTTTTCGGCCTTACTAACTATGTTACTATGTTACTATGTAAAAGTAGGTAATTTTCTCAGGCACTGTACCAGTAACAGGTACAGTGCAAGTATGGTTGTTATAGGGGGTCAAGGCATCTTCAACACTGTATAGCCCATTTAAAATGCATTTTGGGGTGTGACAGACTCCCTTTAATACAGCTGTAGTGCGGAAAATTGTTTGAATCACCCTCGTATATAAAAGAGACTAAAAAAAAGTCCCAAGACAAACAAAAACTCTGGTGCTCATCCAGGGCCTCTGTACTCCAGTATTAAAACAGCTGACACTCGTGGACACCAGAGCAAATCGAATCACTGATTTCTGACAGCTTCATAGCAAATGTGCTAAAATGAACAGAATTAAGGATGGCTTGCAACATGATCTTAACGCTGTGATTCTTGACTGTTTATAAGTATCTGAGAACAGGCTGCAATCTCTCCTATTACATTTCTAAGCAAAACCAGCTAGGAAGAAAAACGGTGAATCACCATAATGAACCTATTAACACATTCCCGAACCATTAATTATTGATTTATTTGTAATTATCCCTCAGAATGGCCTTGTTCATTACTTCTCCTGAGTATATACGCAGATTTCTTCAGTCAGAAAATAATTTGTAAGTCTTTATATTACTGGTGGATTATTCCAAATGTAATCAATTTCATTCTAACGCTCATTCATCTTTCTGTAAGGAGAAGGCTATGCTTTGTGGATTTATTCTGTCTGACATACAAGGTAACCATTGGGTGGAACAAGCAGACAAACCACACAAGGCCCTTTAAAGGAAGCTTAAAAAAAAAAGTATAACAAAAATCAGTTTGGCATTTGCTTTTAGCTAGATTTCTAGGCTAGTCACAAGACTATTGAAGGGTTATTTCCATCTTCAAAGATGGATGTTGTCGGAAAATGCTCCTAAAAAACAAACGCATGTAATTAACCGCTTATTACAATTTCCAACCGTCGCTGACATATTAACACTATTGCTTTCTGTCGTTATCCGATTGATGAAGATGTGAGTAACCCTTTAACCTCCATAGTGCAAAGGTTACCCAACAGGGCCAGATAATATCTACTTCTTATGATGGCAGAGGTGAGATTGATGCAATGAAACACTGGATTATCCAAATCAATGTGCATTTTACCACATGACTTACAGAAACTAGACTGGACCAACAGACTAGAAGAGAAATCCAGCTCTGGAAGTAAAATAAAAAATTATTTAATTCAAAATTAAAAAAAAAAAAAAAAAAAAAAAAAGAATAAAGGAAAAACGGCTGCTGGACATGAGCCCGGTAATTACTGGAGGGGAAATGCCGCAAGTAACTGAGCGTTTCGAACACGTGTTCTTAGTCCGCGTTCAGTTTCTTACGGCATTTCTCCTCCGGAAATCACCAGGCTCATGTCCAGCAGCCGTTATTCCTTTTTTCTTTTTTTTGTTTTTTAATATTTTGAATTAAAGAATTGTTTATTTTACCTCCGGAGCTGGATTTCTCTTCTTTCCTGTTATGGCTTTCAGCGTGTAGCAGAGACGCTTGTCCGTGCTCGGATCTCTTTCAAGGACTATGAAAGCATCAAAAGGGGTGAGCTGAATTTTCCTTTTTTCTCACACAGGACCAACAGACTACCAAAAAGTTCAATGTGCAAGCACATGGGAAAAGAAATTGCCCACAGAACTTGAGTTATGCTGGAAGGAACATTTCTCTTATTTCTGAATATTAGAGGACATATACTTTGACATAATGAATTCACTCAATTTGCTCAAACAAGAGGAATGTTGTCATATCTCCACCAGAACCTGCGCCGGTGACCTCTGCTTCTGTCGCCAGGCGCTGCCATATTCAATCTCCGGGCAGCGCTGGTGAAAGAAGAATTATAAGATTAATAAATATCTGAGCCCCAAAATGAACAGGCTGAATATATAAAGGGAATACCATATTTAACGATAAAACATAAAATTGTATTGAATAAATGACTAAGAACAGTACACAATAAAAATGGAGACCTCAATATGAAGGGGCACAGAACAAAAGTCACATATAGCCCAGAGTAAGAGTGTTCATGGTAATATAATAAAGGTAATCGGATATCTCAGTCATTTGATAATCTTAATAGACAGGCATTAAAGTCAAAGAGTTCAGCTTATGTTGCAAATATAATTATCTGGGTAAACATAGAGATTACCCGAGCGTGCTCAGGAAAACCCGAGTAACGAGTATACTCGCTCATCACTAATAATGAAGTATATTACAAAGATTCATACCATTACAAATGCAAATTAATAAAATAAAAAAGGCTGGTTACTCTTTAAAACCACCACTGCAGTGTTTTTTTTTTATTTCAAAGCTTGACTGGTGCCACTAACATAAGGTCCTTGACCCTAGTATTCTAAACACACAAGCCGCAGTCTTCAGGTTTTCCCGGCCCCACTTCGGTCCCAATCTGCCATATTGTGAATTCAACTTATGACTGACAGTAAGTCAGAGGTAATAGACACAAGCTCCCAATGTAAGTCTTTGAGACCCTCGTTCTGGCTCTCATAGACTTACATTGAGTTGTGACTTCCAGATCGCCGAACAATCACTGGAGAGATCCAGTAGGTCACAAACTGCTGGAGACCAATTGGTGCGGTGCCAATAACAATAGAAGATGACATCTCGCAAGTATGTACGAGACTAAATGGAGAGAACTTAGATTAGTTGCACCGATTTAGCAGTAAAAAAAATATAAAAATGTACTTGGCATTCTAATGGAAGAATAATTGTTTAAATTATATTTTGAGGCAATCCACAGGGCAAAATTGTAACATTCTGGATCCAGAACATGGAGGATCTTCGTCAGACATGAATTGCTGAGGAATATAAAGTACCAATGCTAAGATTAGCACTGGACAAAAACGGCTGTAGTCGCGCCTCATACACAGTGACTAGAGCCAGTGCGTCTGTTATGCACATGCCCCAGTCTGTTTAATTTTCTTGTGCTCCACGTCAGGTTTTGCAAGTAGCACAGCGTGCACCCATGTAATGAATGCCCTAGGCCTATGTAAGGCTTCCCAGACTCACAACACTGTCTCGCTATTGCACTAAGCCTTGCTAGTAACTCTTTTAGTTTTCTGGGCACAGCTGCGGTTTACAATCATCAGTACTTCACCTGTTTGTCTGCGGTTTCCAGTATCACTAACTACTAGCCTGAAGTTTCCAGTATTGCACAAAAATGCCTGTCTGTGGCTTCCAAGATTCAGACTTTCTGATTTCTCTGGAGGCCTGTCTTCTACTTGTAGCCGGTCTTCTGGACTTCTTCTACTTCTCGGCCCATGGTTTTTAGGACATGTTAATGGTTGTGTGTGGCTTCCATGGTATAAGAATTTCTTGTTACTCCGAAGTATTGTCTGCTTATCTATAACGCCTCCTGTTTGCCAACATTCTTGAATAACTCTGGTAGCTGACCGCATATATCCATGTTCAGCGTGCTCCATCTGGCTGGTGCAACGACACCTACAGTATAACCGTGTTCCCACCCAGACCTTGGGCCTAGAAGATCCCTTTCATCGTGTGAGCATGCGGAGTTTGACAGCGCCATATGCAGGGACTACAGCCAGCGCCTCATGCACAGCGACAAAGCCAGCACCTCATACGCAGCGACCACAGCCAGCACCTCATACGCAGTGACCACAGCCAGTGCCTCATAAGCAGTGACCACAGCCAGCACCTCATTACGCAGCGACTACCGCCAGCGCCTCATACGCAGCGACCACAGCCAGTGCCTCATAAGCACTGACCACAGCCAACGCCTCATAAGCAGTGACCACAGCCAGCATCTCATTACGCAGCGACTACAGCCAGTGCCTCATGCGCCGCAACTAAAGCTGGCACCTCATACACAGCGACTAGAGCTGCTCTTCTCCAGCACTAGTTTCAGCATTGCTACTGTATATTTCTCAGCAATCCATGTTTGTTGAAAGTCCATATTCTGGGACTGAAACAATTTCATTATAACCTCTGGATTGCCTGAAAATAAAGTGTGAACATTTTTTATTGTATTGGAGTGCCAAGTACCTTTATATTTCTATTTTAAAAGAGTGGAACCATTCTTGAACACCCTTGCTTTCCAGGAGGGCTGTATACTCATAATATCTGTTTGCAAAGTCCAATAATCTCCACGGGTAGTAGATACATACTCATGTGAGCAAACCACTGCTATGCATTTTGAAGTTCTAGTTGTTAAAAATAAACAAAAAAAAACACGCAACACATTTTTGACAGATTTTCTGGTGATCCTACCTTAGGATGTGCCTTTCCGATTTGTTTATTTGGGTCTTTCTCTGCATTGTATAAAGAGTCCTCTTCCTGCAACAGTTCTTTCTCTCGAGCCTCCCGAATTGATTTCTGAGTAGGACCTTCTTCCTTCTTGGGTTTAACATCATCTAGAAAGCAGAATTTAGTTATCATAAATCATCATGACATACACACAAACATATATGTACATATATGTACATATATATATGTACATATATATACACACACATATATGCATACATATATACATATGTACATATGTACACACACATACAGTACAGTCCAAAAGTTTGGACATACCTTCTCATTTAAAGATTTTTCTGTATTTTCATGACTATGAAAATTGTAAATTCACACTGAAGGCATCAAAACTATAAATTAACACATGTGGAATTATATACTTAACAAAAAAGTGTGAAACAACTGAAACTATGTCTTATATTCTAGGTTCTTCAAAGTAGCCACCTTTTGCTTTGATGACTGCTTTGCACACTCTTGGCATTCTCTTGATATATATAGATAGATAGATAGATAGATAGATAGATAGATAGATAGATAGATAGATAGATAGATAGACAGTTGTGGCCAAAAGTATTGACACCCCTGCAATTCTGAATACAAAAGTAATGACATCATATGAAATCGGGGAATATATAACACAGAAAAGGGCACAGCACAGAAGCCCAAAAATAACCCCCAATAAACATATGGACAATAGTGGGACCAACTGCAAACCTCAATAAGAAAAACTAAGACGCACCAAAAACAGTGTTAAACTCCAAAATACAAAAATACTTTATTAGAATAAAAATATATATATAGACAGGTACAGGGGGAACATAGGGGACACGCAGCAGTGCGGCACAAAAATGCCCAATGTGAGCAATGGACAGCGATGAGTCATATATATAGTGCAAAGTTTCCATCATAAATAGCCATAGTCTGGCTGGTGCACAACACAACCATACAGATATAACTCCCACAGCAGAGTATCCGATGGTCAATGCATAGCAAAGCGAGCATCATATGGGGAGAAGTACATACCGGAATGTGCACACCAGCCACCACGCCGTCCACGGCAAACCCCGACGCGTGTTTCGGATTGAAACCTTCTTCAGGGGGCGTGCCGTGGTTACATCTGCGCGCTCATTTATAGTGTGCACATTGCCACCAGACCGGAAATGCAGGAGGGTTGCCATAGTGACGAATAGATGCATCACGGCTAACACAGAGCCGGAAGTAGGGAGGCGTCGCTATAATAGCGACTATGCCGGCCGAATGTGCCGCAGCCATGAGAGCTGATGTCGGAATATGTGGGGCCCCACATGACCGAACAACAGACTGTCAACAGGATGTGGAGTCATGGCGACAGGCAACACTTGCGCACAGAAGGGAGAACATGAAAAGGAAAATACAGGTAACCACAAAGCAAACAACACGACACATATAAACAAAACTGCATATGGGTACATCAAGACATCATATGTATGTATATATAACCTAACTATAGAATGACATAGAAAATCCATGATATACACATAATAACATTTATACGAGAAAAAGTACACATATAGACAGGAAAATGTCGTGGACATAAAAATGAAGTGGAAACGGAGAGAATCAGGAGGACACTATGTGAAACACAGCCATGTTGTAACAAAACTACATACATCAAAAGAGACATATATATATATATATATATATATATATATATATATATACAGTATAAGCAAAATATCCAATTTTTAATTGATATGAGTATGGAAGAAGTTTCTAATGCAGTCAGCAACAATACGATCACGGTCCCCACAGATTGATCAAGCTGCAGTATGGATAAAGAATCTCCGTTGAATAAAGCCTTGTCCGCCGTCATATCTGATGCCTTTATCCACGATGATGGTAATCCACATGAGAGTCAGACAATGATATACCCACATACAGCCTATATATACTAAAAAGAAACGCAAGAGTTAAAATCAAATTTAAAAACAAAGGCGGCACCTACAGCATGATCGGCTACACAGCGGCAGGGCGATCACAAAAAGGGAGCAAAGGAGAGATTCTCATTTAATCCGTGTGGATGGACTGTTTTTAAAGTCCATATCCAGCGTTTCTTCCAATGCTCTGCTGGAATTTTAGACCATTCTTCTTTGGCAAACTGCTCCAGGTCCCTGATATTTGAAGGGTGCCTTCTCCAAACTGCCATTTTTAAATCTCTCCACAGGTATTCTATGGGATTCAGGGCTGGACTCATTGCTGGCCACCTTAGAAGTCTCCAGTGCTTTCTCTCAAACCATTTTCTAGTGCTTTATGAAGTGTGTTTTGGGTCATTGTCCTGCTGGAAGACCCATGACCTCTGAGGGAGACCCAGCTTTCTCACACTGGGCCCTACATTATGCTGCAAAATTTGTTGATAGTCTTCAGACTTCATAATGCCATGCACACGGTCAAGCAGTCCAGTGCCAGAGGCAGCAACGCAACCCCAAAACACCAGGGAACCTCCGTCATTTTTGACTGTAGGGACCGTGTTCTTTTCTTTGAATGCCTCTTTTTTTCTCCTGTAAACTCTATGTTGATGCCTTTGCCCAAAAAGCTCTACTTTTGTCTCATCTGACCTAAGAACATTCTTCCAAAACGTTTTAGGCTTTTTCAGGTAAGTTTTGGCAAACTCCAGGCTGGCTTTTTTATGTCTCGGGGTAAGAAGTGGGGTCTTCTTGGGTCTCCTACCATACAGTCCCTTTACATTCAGACACCGACGGATAGTACGGGTTGACACTGTTGGACCCTCGGTGTTGTGAATTCTGCTCTTGGGCTCCCTCCGGTGGTTATGAGTGGTAGTGCTGCGGTAGTTGGTTCGCAGCATTTATCAGGTGTATCTATTTTTTGCAATTTGGGCTGGGCTATATAGCCTTGCTTGATCCTTTAGTCAGTGCCAGTTGTCCATTGTTTTTGGAGGATTCACATCCCTTCTGGTCTCTCCTGTTTGCTGTGCTTTTCTTCAAAGATAAGTCCTGGCTTTGTTTTTGCTGTCCACCTGCTGTGGACCTTATAGTTCTGTGACTTTTCATGTTTTTGTCTTGTCCAGCTTTGTCTGTGAAGGATTTTTTGCAGCCTAGCTATTTCTCTGGAGATGCAGATATACCCTCCATGTCTTTAGTCAGATGTGGTGTTTTGTATCTTCTGTGGTGGATATTTTCTAGTGTTTTGATACTGACCGCATAGTACTCTGTCCTATTCTTTCTTTTTAGCTAGTATGGCCTCCTATGCTAAATCCTGATTTCATTTCTGCGTATGTTATTTCCCTCTCCTCTCACAGTCAATATTTGTGGGGGGCTGTCTTTCCTTTGGGGATTTTCTCTGAGGCAAGATAGGTTTCCTGTTTCTGTCTTTAGGGGTAGTTATTTCTTAGGCTGTGTCGAGGGGTCTAGGGAGTGTTAGGTACCCCCCACGGCTACTTCTAGTTGCGCTGTTAGTTCAGGGTTTGCGGTCAGTACAGGTTCCACCTTCTCCAGAGTACGTCTCATGCTGCTCAAAGGCCACCAGATCATAACACCTCGGACTGCAGAGCAGCTTGAACTTGTTTAGATGTTAGTCGAGGTTCTTTATCCAACATCCGCACAATCTTGCGTTGAAATCTCTTGTCAATTTTTCTTTTCCATCCACATCTAGGGAGGTTAGCCACAGTGCCATGGGCTTTAAACTACTTGATGACACTGCGCACGGTAGACACAGGAACATTCAGGTCTTTGGAGATGGACTTGTAGCCTTGAGATTGCTCAGGCTTCCTCACAATTTGGTTTCTCAAGTCCTCAGACAGTTCTTTGGTCTTCTTTCTTTTCTCCATGCTCAATGTGGTACACACAAGGACACAGGACAGAGGTTGAGTCAACTTTAATCCATGTAAACTGGCTGCAAGTGTGATTTAGTTATTGACAACACCTGTTAGGTGCCACAGGTAAGTTACAGGTGCTGTTAATTACACAAATCAGAAAAGCATCACATGATTTTTCGAACAGTGCCAATACTTTTGTCCACACCTTTTTAATGTTTGGTGTGGAATTATATCCATTTTGGCTTTAGGACAATTCTTTTTGTGTTTTATCATTTAAGACAAATTAAATGAAGATAATACCAGAATTTGTATTTGCAATCACTTTCAGGAAGAAATGGAGTATTATCTAACAGAATAGCAAGGGTGTCAATACTTTTGGCCACAACTGTGTGTGTATATATATATATATATATATATATATATATATGTATATATATATATATATATATATATATATATATATATATATATATATATATATATATATATATATATATTATACTAGATTGTGGCCCGATTCTAATGCATCGGGTATTCTAGAATATGCATGTCCCCGTAGTATATGGACAATGATGATTCCAGAATTTGCGGCAGACTGTGCCCGTCGCTGATTGGTCGAGGCAACCTTTATGACATCATCGTCGCCATGGCAACCATTATGACATCTACGTCGATACTGTGCCCGTCGCTGATTGGTCGAGGCGAATTCGCGGCAGACTGTGCCCGTCGCTGATTGGTCGAGGCAACCTTTATTGTGGCCCGATTCTAACGCATCGGGTATTCTAGAATATGCATGTCCCCGTAGTATATGGACAATGATGATTCCAGAATTCGCGGCAGACTGTGCCCGTCGCTGATTGGTCGAGGCAACCTTTATGACATCATCGTTGCAATGGCAACCATTATGACATCATCGTCGCTGTGCCCGTTGCTGATTGGTCGAGGCCTGGCGGTCTCGACCAATCAGACGCGGGATTTCTACGTCCTTTATGACATCATCGTCGCTGTGCCCATTGCTGATTGGTCGAGGCCGCCAGGCCTCGACCAGAGACGCGGGATTTCTACGCCGATGCTGTGCCGGCCTCTGATTGGTCGAGGCCGCCAGGCCTCGACCAATCAGAGAGCCGGGATTTCCAGGACAGACAGACAGACAGACGGAAAAACCCTTAGACAATTACATATATAGACTAGATTGTGGCCCGATTCGAACGCATCGGGTATTCTAGAATATGCATGTCCCCGTAGTATATGGACAATGATGATTCCAGAATTCGCGGCAGACTGTGCCCGTCGCTGATTAGTCGAGGCAACCTTTATGACATCATCGTCGCCATGGCAATCATTATGACATCGTCATCGCTGTGCCCCTTGCTGATTGGTCGAGGCAACCTTTATGACATCATCGTCGCCATGGCAACCATTATGACATCATCGTCGCTGTGCCCGTTGCTGATTGGTCGAGGCCTGGCGGCCTCGACCAATCAGACGCGGGATTTCTACGTCCTTTATGACATCATCGTCGCTGTGCCCGTTGCTGATTGGTCGAGGCCTGGCGGCCTCGACCAATCAGAGACGCAGGATTTATACGTCGATGCTGTGGCGGGCTCTGATTGGTCGAGGCCTGGCGGCCTCGACCAATCAGAGAGGCGGGATTTCCAGGACAGACAGACAGACAGACAGACGGAAAAACCCTTAGACAATTATATATATAGAGATATATATATATATATATATATATATATATCTCTATATATATATATATATACATATAATTGCCTAAGGGTTTTTCCTTCTGTCTATCTTTCTGTCTGTCTTTCTGTCTGTCCTGGAAATCCCACGTCTCTGATTGGTCGGGGCCGCCAGGCCTCGACCAATCAGCGACGGGCACAGCGACAATGATGTCATAATGGTTGCCATGGCGACGATGATGTCATAAAGGTTGCCTCGACCAATCAGCGACGGGCACAGCATGGCGACGATGATGTCATAAAGGCTGCCTCGGCAAATCAGCGACGGGCACAGTCTGCCGCGAATTCGCCTCGACCAATCAGCGATGGGCACAGTATCGACGTTGCCATGGTTGCCATGGCGACAATGATGTCATAAAGGTTGCCTCGACCAATCGGCGACGGGCACAGTCTGCAGTGAATTCTGGAATCATCATTGTCCATATACTACGGGGACATGCATATTCTAGAATACCCGATGCATTAGAATCGGGCCACAATCTAGTATATATATATATATATATATATATATATATATATATATATATATATATATATCAGACTAGATTGTGGCCCGATTCTAACGCATCGGGTATTCTAGAATATGCATGTCCCCGTAGTATATGGACAATGATGATTCCAGAATTCGCAGCAGACTGTGCCCGTCGCTGATTGGTCGAGGCAACCTTTATGACATCATCGTTGCCATGGCAACCATTATGACATCTACGTCGATACTGTGCCCGTCGCTGATTGGTCGAGGCGAATTCGCGGCAGACTGTGCCCGTCGCTGATTGGTCGAGGCAACCTTTATGACATCATCGTCGCCATGCTGTGCCCGTCTCTGATTGGTCGAGGCCTGGCGGCCTCGACCAATCAGAGACGCGGGATTTCCAGGACAGACAGACAGACAGACGGAAAAACCCTTAGGCAATTATATATATAGATGTGGCAGTCTACAGCCATGGCCGATGATATTGCAGCATCGGCCATGGCTGGATTGTAATATTTCACCAAGTTTCATTGGTGAAATATTACAAATTGCTCTGATTGGTGGTTTCACTTTCAACAGCCAATCAGAGCGATCGTAGCCACGGGGGGCTGAAGTACAACTCCTCTGTTCCTGCAGGTTGGGTGAAATTTGAGTTAACCCTTTCACCCGACCTGCAGGAATGCGATCATTCTGTGATGCAGCGTATGCATCACAGGTCGGATTGGCACCGACTTTCATGACGCATATGCTGCGTCACAGGTCGGGAAGGGGTTAATGTTCACTCTCCACCCCATCTGGACTAAAAAAAAAAAAACAGAAATGTAGAAATTTTTGCAAATTTATTAAAAAAGAAAAACTTAAATATCACATGGTCGTAAGTATTCAGACCCTTTGCTCAGTATTGAGTTGAAGCACCCTTTTGAGCAAGTACAGCCATGAGTCTTCTTGGGAATGATGCAACAAGGTTTTCACACCTGAATTTGGGGATCCTCTACCATTTTTCCTTGCAGATCCTCTCCGGTTACGTCAGGTTGGATGGTGAACGTTGGTGAACAGCCATTTTCAGGTCTCTCCAGAGATGCTCAATTGGGTTTAGGTCACAGCTCTGGCTGGGCCAGTCAAGAAAGGTCACAGAGTTGTTCTGAAGCCACTCCTTTGTTATTTTAGCTGTGTGCTTAGGGTCATTGTCTTGTTGGAAGGTAAACCTTCGCCCAAGCCTGAGGTCCAGGGCACTCTGGAAGAGATTTTCATCCAGGATATCTCTGTACTTGGCCGCAATCATGTTCCCTTCAATGACAGCCAGTCGTCCTGTACCTGCAGCTGAAACCCCCCCCCCATAGCATGATTCTACCACTACCATGTTTCACTGTTGGGACTGTATTTGGCAGGTGATGAGCAGTGGCTGGTTTTCTGCACGCATACCGCTTAGAATTATCACCAAAAAGGTCTATCTTCTTCTCATCAGACCAGAGAATCCTATTTCTCATAGCCTGGGAGTCCTTCATCTGTTTTTGAGCAAACTCTATGAGGGCTTTCATATGTCTTGCACTGAGGAGACGCTTCCATCGGGCAACTCTGCCATAAAGGCCTGACTGGTGGAGTGCTGCAGTGATAGTTGACTTTGTGGAACTTTCTCCCATCTCCCTACTGCATCTCTAGAGCTCAGCCACAGTGATCTTGGGGTTCTTCTTTACCTCTCTCACCAAGGCTCTTCTCCCACAGTTGTTCAGTTTGGCTGGACGGCCAGGTCTAGGAAGACTTATGGTGGTCTCCAACTTCTTCTATTTAAGGATTATGGAGGCCACTGTGCTCTTAGGAACCTTGAGTACTGCAGAAATTCTTTTGTAACCTTGGCCAGATCTGTGCCTTGCCACAATTCTGTCTTTGAGCTCCTTCGCCAGTTCCTTTGACCAAAGGAATGATTCTCATTTGGTCTGACATGCACTGTGGAGTCTTATATAGACAGGTGTGTGCTTTTCCAAATCAAGTCCTATCAGTTTAATTAAACACAGCTGAACTCCAATGAAAGAGTAGAACCATCTCAAGGAGGATCACAATGAAATGGACAGCATGTGACTTAAATATGAGTGTCTGAGCAAAGGGTTTGAATACTTATGACCGTGTGATATTTCAGTTTTTCTTTTTTAATAAATCTGTAAAAATTTCTACATTTATGCTTTTTTTCAGTCAAGATGGGGTGCAGAGTGTACATTAACGAGAAAAAAAATTGACTTTTTTTGAATTTACCAAATGGCTACAATGAAACAAAGAGTGAAAAATGTAAAGGGATCTGATTACTTTCAGTACCCACTGTAGATGCCCAGAAACGTGATACTACCTGTGCAAGAGGCAGCCTGGGGTTTGCTGCCAAGACCCTGAGAGCAGTAAAGAGCTGTGCTGTAAATATGGGCAGGGGTGGAGAGCAGGGCAGAAACTCGCCTGACGCGTTGCCAGTAAACTGGCTTCCTCAGCAGCTAACCGCACTATGGCACCATTTTATTGCAGACAAGTGTATGTGAATTCGCAGACACAGTGTCTTCAGCAAAACAGCACTAGACATTGCGGTATGCGCACGACCCCATTTTAAGTAATGTCAGTAAAGTCAGTGTGGCAGCGCGCAGGCACCGGGCATGGGCTCGGTATGAGCACACCCTGATTTCGGTGCCATTTTATTAAACTAAAACACCTGACCTAGAAAATACGGGCGTGGTGAAAAAATTAATAAATAAAAAGGGAGGGAAGCAGCCAGGGAAAAAAGACATACATAAGACCTCACCCATAAACTGCTGCACCAACCACCCAATGTAAATAAATACCACAGATTTTAATAAAATACATTCTGTTTAAACCACTTTTGTTTTAGACCCTTAACGACAACCGATACGTATTAAAACGGCGGCCGATAAGGGGCTTTATTTCCTCACAGCCGTTTTAAAACGGTGATTAGGAGTAAGGCTGTAGCGCTCCCCAGAGTCGGAATATCTCAAGGGGTCTCGGGTATCGGGGATAGCTGAGACACTTGAGCATGATATTTTTTTTTTTTAAAGTGTGCCCACTGTTACAATGATTCCTCTCTCTCTTCTGACATTATATACATGTCAGTGGAGAGAGAAATGATACCCCCGATGACGCCGTGATACCTACGCCATCCCCAGGCCCTCCTGATCTGTCACCCGGCCCTTCGCTTCATCTTCTTGAAAAAAAAATGACAGGCGCATGAGAAGTTTGCCCACTGAGATCTGCCAGCCAAAGCCCAGCAAAAATAGGGAATTTTTCCTATCTGTTCCTTTCGATCAGTGTGATAGACCCCATCACAGTGAGCAAAAGAAAAAAACAGCAAAGTAAATGCCCCTTTGTCACCCGCTTTGTTTAACCCCTTTCTGACCTCGGACGGGATAGTACGTCTGAGGTCAGAACCCCCGCTTTGATGCGGGCTCCGGCGGTGAGCCCGCATCAAAGCCGGGACATGTCAGCTGTTTTGTACAGCTGACATGTGCCCGCAATAGCGGCGGGTGAAATCACGATTCACCCGCCGCTATTAACTAGTTAAATGCCGCTGTCAAACGCTGACAGCGGCATTCAACCGGCGCTTCCGGCCGGGCGGCTGGAAATTAGAGCATCGCTGACCCCCGTCACATGATCGGGGATCAGCGATGCTTCTGTATAGTAACCATAGAGGTACTTGAGACC